>NC_046658.1:62479339-62494663 GCF_010883055.1 Belonocnema kinseyi | reverse complement strand
TCATAGGTCTTAAATTTTTTAAACGGATCCACGTTTACCTTTCGAGTCCGGCCGGTAATATCGCGACATATATAGAGGACGCGACACCCGGGTTGTGACACAACTGCATAGCTGGCGCCGCCACACGGCCACCGCCAACACATTGTACATAAGAGTTCCAGGGGGCAGATCCTGACGTGATAGGCCAATTCTGACCCCGGAGTCGGCTTCTGCGTAAAAAATTACTTCGGAAATGACCCTCCACTATCCAACAACAAAACCATGTTGGCCTCTGTTATTAATAAAAAAGAAAATAAATTCGTGCTTGTCTTCTAAAAATATGTTGTTTTTTTTTTATAGAGAGATTGTTGTTTAAAGTACCTAGATTGTTTTCATATCAGTTTAAATTTAATTTTAATTATAATTTATTATTTATCATAAAAAATATCTGTGAATCCTCGGTATGCCTCTTGCAAAGGTTGGGAAAACCCCTATCGAGTACGCGAACAGATTTTTTTTATTGGTAATAACAAGGATATGAATCATGAATGAAATTTAAAAAAACTTGATTACTTTAAATTAAAAAAAGTTCTTATGTTTTGAATTATATGATTTTGTAGTTAGGAATTAAATACTAAAATTATTTTTTTTCAGGTTTTAAAGTTGTAATTAAAATCAGCTGAATAAATATTCCCTAACCATAAAATGACCCTGAAATATTTTATAAGTACCTATTTCATAACTTTCTAAAAATACAAAATACTTTGAAATAAATTGACCCATGGTTTTAGGATGAAAATTCTTTAATCGGAGATAGCAATATAGCATTTTTCATTAAAAAAGATAACATGAATGCCAAGAAAAAAATTCTCCCTTCCAGACTTTTGTCACTTTGTTAATTTTCGTAATTTATAATAAACGTTGTTAAAAATATGATTAACACTTAATATACATATATATATTTTTTATGCTCATAATATTTTGAGTAAGAAATAAAAAAACTGTATGAGGTGTTAAAAACTTACATGATTTAAATCTAGATGATTTAGAGATGATTTTTTAATTTTTTCACAAGATGGTCTAGATCATCGAACTAACTCAAGTAGCTTGTAAGGTACATAATAGATGAAAATTGCAAAATCTAATGCCACAAAAACTTATTTACGCATGATTCTTCAAATGAACTCTTAGATTGATCATATTAACAAAAGCTTTGGGACAAAGGTGACATCGATGAGCGCGAGCCACATGATCTCGCAAATGATCTCTTAATATTTGATCATTTGGAAAAATTTTACTGCAAATATTACATCTGAGCTCCTCTAGGTCCGTTTCTATGTGTGTCTTCATATGGACTTCAATTTCTGGTAGAGTGGAAAATTCCATACTACAAACTGAACAGGCATATCTAACAGACTTCACTTGTCCCACTGGAGGAGCTGGTTTGTTGTTTTCCGTATGGGACTTCATATGATTCCTATTAAAATAGAAGAATAATATATTTTTTTTTAAATTGTAAATCATACTTAAATTTAGCAAATGCAAAGAACCTCACAGAACAATTGCATCAAAACAGGGAATTTTGTAGTCTAAGCCGAATAAAATGAAAATTTTGCTCTAATTGTTATCAAAGCATGAAATTTCGCTTTTAGTTTTAATGTTTTTTTAACAATATTCTCAACATCAGGAAAATGTTTGTACCGGGGTAGCATGAATTTTGGCGAAATAAAAAAAATATGGCAGAAATAAAAAACAATAACGTGGTGGCAGATGTCGATTGAAATGCTGTATTTTTCCCACCAATTAAAATGTTTATAATTTTTTTATTCTGGCGGGGGATTTTACAAAACCATGAAATTTTAATTTTTCCCCGTTTTCTAAAAACTTCTTTTAACATTAAAAAGCTATTTATACAGCGTACCAAAAGTTTTCTCAAAGTTAAAAACAATTTGGTAAAAATGTTGAAAATTAACAAAGTGGCGGCGATTTGTCTAAAGAGGAAAAATTCCTTTTTTTTTAAATACGCGGGATACTAATAAAGTATACATATATTTTTTTCAAAAAATTATTATTTTAATTTTCTGTATCTTTAAATAAGTGTAAGACATCGTTATCACGATTTTTTTAGTGATAATACAATTAGACATAGACACTAGCAGTCGAAAAAATTATTTTCGAATCTAAACACGCACACTAGGCTAAGTTATACCCTTTTAGCCATCAAATTAAAAAAAATTAAAATCAGACAGACTTAGGGAGTTTTGTATTTTTTTAAATTGATTTTTTGTTGTTTCTACTTGCTCAATATCATGAAAATGGATGTATACAATTTTTAATCGTATAAGATTATCGCCTTTTATATTACCTTCACTTGAAATAATTAAATGAATATTTTAAAAACTCACTTTTAGGGAAAATAATACTTTTTTCTGACTTTTTTCACATTTTTCAATAACAAGTAACCTTTTTAAATTTATTTATTGCATTTTGAAATTGATGAACCATATATAAAATTCTTATAGAAAAATATGTAATGTGCATTATTCAGACAACCTAAGCTAGTTTGCTTAGGTTGTTTTTGCAAATGATTTCCGAATTAAAGAAAAGTGGTCAAGGACATTTTTGAAGATCTTTTAAAGAGGAACAACTTTGCCGTGCAATTTTTCTCGTACCTCGCGCATTATTTTAATAAAATGAGAATGTTTTATTTTCAAACAAATTGTCGCCATTTTGATGAATTAGTGGCCAAATTAAAAAGCTTAATGTATTTTTTTACTAATGATTAAAACAAATTTTATTTGTTTGAACAATACTTTTTTTCACATTTTATGGCAAGTTATCGGTGCTCTCATTACGAGATAAACTAAATAGGAAATATAAAGAATCAGTAAAGTCGATTCAATTTGTTTCTAATTGTTGAAACAAACTTTAATCGTTGGAATGTATGAAACTGATAAAAAATGAAGCTGAATTTAAAAAGCAATCAAGTGAATGCCAAACAATTCAAAAATAGGAAAAAATTCATTATACTCAGTAAGTTTGGAATCAGTTTAGAAAAATTAAAGAGAATTTAAACGAATGTATAAATTAATCAGAATCCCGGTCGAACGCCAAATGGATTGCAAAAAATATATGAAAATCTCTTGAAATTTTTGAAATTCTCTAAAAACTCAAGAAAATTTTTTTAAACCCCTAAAACTAATTCAAACCTTTGAAAATCTCTTTAAATTGTTTAAAACTATGGAAAATGCCTTAGAATATTTTAAAACACCCAAAAATACTTTCAAGGCTTTAAAATTCCTTCAAACTACTGAAATTAATTTTTAAAAGTTCTGGGAATTATTGTCAATTTTCCTAAAATATTTCAAATCCTTTAATATTTTTGAAATATCTTGAAACTTTAAAGTTCTTGAAAATGCCCGGGAATCTTTGATCTCCTTTTGTTTAAGAATTCATCCCTTTTCGTTAAAAATTCAACTTTTTGATTGCATATTTATTAATTTTCTCAAAAATTAATTTTTTTCGGAAGAAAATTAATCTTTTTGTTGAAAAATGCATCTTTGAGATTAAAAATTTAGCAACTAGGTTTTAACGTGGAACTACTTTCTTAAAAATCATAAAAAACTTTCTTTCTTTTTCAAAATTTCAACTTTTGGTAGACAATTCTTTCATTTTATTGAAAGTTCGTGGTTTTTTGTAGTAAATTAATATTTTTGTTTGAAAATTTATATCTACTACTTAAAAATTCAACTTTTTGGTTGAGAATTCTTGAATTTTGTGAAAGATCCGTTTTCTTAGGTAAAAATTAATCTTTTTGTTTAAAAATTTAAGGAATTTAAGGTAAATGAGAAGAATTTAATTAAATTCATAAAAAATCAAGGTGAACTAAAAAAATTCAAATAAATTGAAAAGATTTGGAAAAATGAACTGAGAAAAATTCAAGGAGTTTAAAAGAATTTAATGACATACCTTAAAATTCAAGGAGAGATTAAAAGTCTTCACGATTAATTTAATCAAAGCTTTTAAAGATTAAAAAAAAATCAATTGAATTCAATAGAATTGAATAAATTCAGATGAATTCAAGTGAATTAAAAAAAACAAGAGAATTTCAAAGAATTCAGGGTGAATTGCAAAAAATAATTCCATATCTCTTCAAATTTTAAAGACCCTAGTAATTTCTAACCAATAAAGCGATTCATGACTAAAAAAATAATTCAAAAGAATGAAAATGAATTGGAAATATTTTTTTAATAACAAATAATGTAATTTAATTTCAGTAAAATTTGAGTGAATTTAGAGGACTTAAAGGGATATGAAAAAAATTTAAAAATATGAAAAACATTGAATTTATTAAGTTTAGAATGAATTAAGAAAAATTAAAGAGAATTTAAAAGAATTTGAATCGAGCGAATTTATAAGAATTCAAAAGACTTCGATTGACAAATGTCTGCAAATATTCTTGTGAATAAAATCTTTCAAATCCATAAAAATAATAAAATCCTTTAAAATTACTAAAAACCTTAGAAATCCATTAAAAAATTTTTAATTTCTTCAAACTTCCTTAAAATATTTCCTGCTTTGAAATTCATTAAAAGTAATTAAAGAAATAAAGAATTTTTGGGAAACGTTTAAAATTTCCTCAAATATTTCCAATCCTTTGATATCTTTTGAAATTCCGTGAAACTTTTTTAGAGCTCTTGAAAATTCCTGGGATATTTTAAAATGCCCGAAAATATTTTAAATCCTTTGAAATCCGAATAAATTACTGAAATCAATTAAAAACCCCCTTGCAAAGTTTTTAAATAGCCTAAAATGTTTCAAACCATTTAAAATTTTCTGAAATTCCTAGAAATTTTCAAACCTCTTGAAAATTCCAACGAATTAAAAAAAATGAACTTACAATATTTCAAATAGTTTGATCAGTTTATTAACTAATCCTCAGGATCAATTAAATAAGAACAAGAATTCCGGGAGAAATCCCCAAAATATCTAGCAAAATGTTTTAAAATAGCTTAACACCTAATAGTTCGTGTAAAATTGTTAGATATCTTCCGAAACTTAAAAAAATTATTTATCTTTGAATGTTTCAAACGCTTGGACATTCCTTAGAAGTTTTAAAATACCCTAATATATTAAAAATGTCTTCAAATTATTTAAATCTATAAAAAAATTACTCAGACTAATCGTGACTATATAACAGCCCTAATTATTTTTTGCAGTTACTTCTTGCAGAAATTCCCTGATTTTGACTATTTATTGTCTGCAAAATACTTGACTCTAGGAAGCTTTGATCTTATTATAAATTGGTTTAAAGTTCAATTCTGGATATGTGAGCCTGTTTTGATAGAATTCAGGGTGGTCGTTTTAATCAAAGTAAAAAATTCACGGTCATTTTCCGACTTTTTCCCGGTTCGCAAACATTTTTTACGGTCAACGAAATTTCAAAAATCGAACAATAAATCTAAAAATTGTTCCTTTCGAAGTAATAAAAACTGAATTGCAAATGACAGCACTCAAATTAAAAGCTTTGAATTTAAAACTTTAAAAATTGAAGTTTAAAAGTTGTTTCATTTAACAATTATGTATTCAAATTCTGAATAATTTATACGTGTGAAACGGAAGCTACCAACACTTTTCAACTGAACGATTTAAAATAAAATGCAGTTAAACTGCCAAATTCAAATTTTTTATGAATTGTTGAGTTCAAAGATTCAGATTCAGTTCCAAAAATATAAATCCACGTTATCATTTTTAATTCTCTAAATTCTTTGCCTTTCCTTGTTCCAATTCATAATTGAATATTCGATCTAACATACCTCGTTTCAACACACAATAACAATTTTGTTTGAAACAATTAAATTTAAAAATGGAAAATTCCTAGTTCAAACCAAGAATTTTAATTCTTTAAGAAAATTAATATCAACTCGGAAATAAAATCCTCTTGAAAAAATGCCTGTTCAAATGAAGAATTTTAATTCTTTTCGAAAATTCTCCATTTCAACTAAGAATTCGAATTTTTTTCTAAAATTCCCTGTTCAAAAATTTTTAAATATCCAGTCTCAACGTAGAATTAGAATTCATTCTTTTAACGAATTCTCTGCTCCAGCTCGGAATTGATTTAAATTGTTTAATTCCCTGTTCCAAAGCAAAATAATTTTTTTTAGATAAATACCAGTTTCAACTCAGAATTGGTTAAAATTTGAAAATGCCCCGCTTCAACTCAAATTAGAATTCTTTGGAAAAAGATCCTGTTCCAATTCAGAATTTTATTCCTTTTCGAAAATTTCCACTAACAGCTCGGGAGTTGTGAAAATTTAAAAATTCCAGGTTCTAAGTCAGAATTATTATTATTATTCTGGATAAATTGCAGTTCAAACTATAAAATTGTAAAAACAATGAAAATTCTTTGTTTAAATTTAAAGTTAAATTATTTTAATTTAAAAAATTCTTCAAATGATTCGAAATTTTATTTCAAAATCTTGAAACATCTATATGTCATTTTAAAACTTTAAAATTATTTTTTTTTAATTCGGCCAATTAATGAAATTTTCCTAAAATCTTTCACATTCATGTTTGAAAATTTGGTAAATCTTTATCAATCTTTTTAAATATTCTCTTGAAATTAGTTTATTAAAATAAACAATCATTTTCAATTTTCTTAGGAAATGTTTTTTCTTCTTCTGAAGCCTCTCAAATTCCTAAAAAAGCTTCTAAAGTTTTTTACGGTATCTGCCAAAATCTATATTATTTAGTCGGATTTCGTCGGTTCAAGTAGACACTTCGTTTAAATTATTTGAAATCATTTAAAATTTTTAAGTAATTTTGAATTTTTCAAATCTTAAGATATTTTTTCAACTTACTCGAATTTTTTCTAAGAATAATAGATGCTTAATTGTTATTTATACATCAAAATTCAACAATTTGAATTACAAATTAAATTTGGTTAAGCAGATCAATTAAAAATGTTACGTTGAATGTTTAGTTTTTTTGTTGTTAGTTTTCAATATTTAATTTATAATTACTGATTTTAAATGAATAGTCAGATATTTATAAATATTAAGTAACTGCTCTTTTTTTAATTGAAAAATTCCAAATTGCATGGTTTCAAAATGGAATATTTTAGATGTTGGAAATTTAATAAACACCTTTAATTATAAATATATTATTTTGAAGTTACAATATTTTAAAATGTTTAATAGTTTATAAAGTTTCAATAGGCCATTTACCTTTGTTTGACTAAAAAGACTTTCCAATTGAAACTGTTAAATTTTTTACGTTAAAATCTGGATATTCTAAAATTTTGAACTGATTCCGAAACTTCTTCTACAATCATGATTTACTTTTTAAATCTTAAAGTACAATTAAATTTCAAAAATCATTAATTCATTTATATTCACAGTGGATCAACCAAAATGCATTTTATTAAAAATCATCGATTTTAAACGTTTCTAATTTTTAATTGTGCAAGTCTTTAAAACTGCATTTTAAAATTCTTTTAATTGAAATTTACACTTAAAAATTAAAAATCTAAAATGGATAATTTTAAAGTGAAAGATTGTTGAATTATGCACTTTAAACTGAATGATATCATAATTTAAAAAGAGCACAATTGAACTAATTATTTAAAAAAACGGTTAAAATCACATTAAGAGTTATTTATTTTCTCTAAAAATTTCTAAAATTTCCAGTTAAATAATAAATTCATGGTCATTTCTCGGGAAAGACAGCAAGCAAAAATACAAAACTAAAAATTAGGGTAAAAAAGACGTAGTCTGCAATTGATCTGTCTAGAAAAAAGTAAATACCTGAAGTATTCTTCGTCCTTAAATATCAAATTACAAAGCTCGCATCTAATATCAGCAGCAGTTTTCGGCAAGCTTCTTTGCTTTTTCCTGTCAGTTCCGATTCCATGGGCTTGCGAAATGTGGTTTCGTGCGTTCTGTTTTGTATCGAATACTGAGTTACAAAGATGGCATTGGAAAGGTGTACTAGGATTCATATAATTATGCAGTCTCATATGTTTTTCATATTCAATTTTAATTTCGAATACGCCATCACAAATATCACATACTAGATTTTCAGAAATTGGAGGACCAATCGGCTGGCTCTCTGTATTATTTACTGCGTTCATTGGTTGTGGAATGTAGATATTGTTGCATTTTCCGCATCTAAAAGCTGGACTACTATTAAAAATAACATTCTGGAGTTCACAACCGGCTTTACATACAGACAGCATTGCAGGGGGTTTGATCAGCTTTTCAAGCTGTTGGATCACATCAGTTTTCAAGATGCTTTGTCCAAATTGTTGCTGGACTGGTCTGATCTGAGTGTTAATTGGCCGATTTTGGCTAGGGTTCTTGAGATGGTTTTTACTTGATTCATCGAGATTACTCTGACTTGATTTGGTAATAGTGTTTTCGCTTGACTCATTGACTTTTTTGTGGCCTGAATTTCCGAGGTCGTTTTGATCCGACTCTTGGAGATTCGTACCTGTTTTCTCGGGACTGGACGGATCTAATTCGATTATACTGTCATCAGATTCAGCAAATCTATCCTGATCTGGTACCCTGAGATCGTCTTGAATTGAATCATTGAAACTTGCTTGCAAAGCTGCAGCACATTTCTCTAGAGCCATGTCAATATCCTTAGATTTCTTTTTTAAACGGGAGGAAAGTAAGAGCTTTTTCGACTTTGGTCCAGGCTTAGAACGGATTTTATCGATTTGTATTATTAACCGATATGAACCGTGATATACTTTTTCTGTCGGTTTTGCACCCGGCGAGAAAAGATTACCTAACCTTTGAGGTTGTAGACTTGAAGGCTTTTCCAGTCCAGCTTTAGTCTAAAAGTTAGTTATGTCGAGTTAAAACAAACTGATTGTATATTCACAATGACATTTTGATATCTTGTAAAATATGGAATTATAACTTACAGAGAGGGGAGTTGACGTGAAAATGTTTTCACTTTGTGACGTAAACATTTCTTCATTTTTATCATTGTTATTATCATTATTTTCTAATTTAAATCTTTTTGCATTTTTATTTGCAATGGGAGATATTTTTTCTCTCTTTCGCTTCTTTGCAAAGTCTAAAATTTTGATTAAAAATATAAATAACTTGTTGAATACCTTGAATACCTAAAATTTTCTGAATGTCTTTGAAAATATGACGTTAACGATAACCTAATACAAATTACAGCTAGAATTATAATGATTATAATAGAAAAATAATAATTTTACATGAAAATAATGTTTTTGAAGTCCGTAACTCCTGATCTTCGAGGCAAAACACAAAGTTTTATAGGTTATGTCAGTGAATCAACATCAGCCAAATTTTAATACCACAAAGCAATATTTGCATTAACTTACCAAAAAGAGTTGGAACAGCTTTAGGTTTTAGTTGCATATTTGGTGTAAAATTACTCTTTTCAAAATGTAGTTCGCACAAACGGAATAATTCTTTATGCTTTACATTATTGGCGCGTATTGACTTGCAATTATTTCGCCATTGCTGTTTTAGTCTGTAAACAAATAATTGTATACATAGATTTAAATATTGACTAAGAAATGTTATTGTTTTTTTAATTAGTTCACAAATAAATATTTGTAATTACTTCGCATCATTTGGGAAAGGATAAAATTTGATACTTCGACCATCAACTTTAGTTGTATGATTCGAAAGGCAAGTAGCAGCACAGCAAACAAGAGACATCATTCATAGAATTGTACATCAACAAATCACTTTGCTTATTAATATTTCTCGAATTATTATTCGTCAGGAAACTTAAAAATTTAAACACTGAAATGAGAGAAAGGGCGGTAAAGCGTAAAGGTTATCTTTTGAGACTTGAGAACTATCAGAACTATCCATAATCAATACTCTTTATCCTCTTTACCCAGTTGGAAATATATTGCAGCGCCATCTCGTGGTCTTGAGATACAAGCAATTTTGCTTGACATAAGTGAAGATTTGGTGCAGATTTCCGTCAGTTGGTAATACTAGGTAAGATTTAAACCACTTTATTACCAGCATCCTTGGACATAGGAAACACGGGACTACGCATGCCATCCTAACTTGGGTGAGCGAGGTTGAATCCACGGGAGGGCGGAGAATTCCATGAGTTTGGAGAGCCGCTATCTTACGATGTGCCATTGGATTATGCGCACGAGCATTTTTGCCGACAAACTGTGCATGAAAATATAAATATGTGGGCGCTGCCATGTTTGTCGCGGGACATCAAAAGGTGGCGGACCTCCCCCCTCATTGCATCACCCCCGCAATGGCATGTCTAGTCCCTTTTTTCCTATGTTCATGCCAGCATCGAATGATTTTAAGAATTTTAAGGGCATGTGACACAGCCAAATACCTATATTACCGACCTCACTTTATCAGTTCACTGAATATTTTTTTGAACTTAAGAACTTTCTTTTGTAAATAAAATATCGAGCTTAAACTTTGGAAAATGTATTCGAGAGCAATCAAGTACGTTTAGGTACTGCATTTTGGTAGAAACTTCACTGAAAATTATTTCATCTTTTTTCTGAACCTCGACATTTTTTGAACGTTTGAACTTTTTTTATACGTAAAATACCGGTCTCAAACTTTGCAAAATGCAAGAGCCGAAAGAAGACTACGTTTAAGTACAAAGCTTAATAATAAAAGATGTAAAAAAAAATATTTCAACTATCAATTCCATCGGCATCTGCCGGTAACGTTGTACACGAAAATACAAACCCTCTAGAGCCTCGTCTAGTGACCGCCAGGGTTCGTATTTTCGTGTACAACGTTACTGGCTGATGCCGATGGAACTGATAGTTGAAATTTTTTTTACACCCTTTATTATTAAGCTTTGTACTTAAACGTAGTTTTCTTTCGGCTCTTGCACTTTTCAAAGTTTGAGACCGACATTTTATGTATGACAAAAGTTCGAAAGTTCAAAAAAATGTCGAGGTTCAGAAAAAAGATGAAAAAATGTTCAGTGAAGTTCCTACCAAAATGCAGTACCTAAACGTACTTTATTGTACTCTAATGCATTTTCCGAATTTTCAGCTAGATATTTTATTTATAAAAAAATGTCTTAGGTTAAAATAATATTCAGTGAAATGTTAAAGTGAGATCAGTAATATACGTATTTGGCTGTGTCACATGTCCTTAATACAGTTGAGAGTTTCGACAATGAAGGCATGTTACACTTTTCGATTCGATTTCTACTTTATCGATCTTTTTTCCGCCAAATAAGATAATTATCATAATTATTGAGCTGACAGTTTGGAAAAATAAAGAAAAGAGTCTAAGCAACAGTCATGTACCTATAAATTTTCCAAAAAATCAAATAAAAATTTCCTAAATTTGTTGTTGTAATTGTAAAAATGTATTACATAGTACAAAAACGTTCGTTAGTTCCTTTCCTTTATTTTCCCAAACTTTCAGCTCGATATCTCATTTTGTGTGGAATTGGTATGATATAGAAAGATGTTGGTAAAGTAGGAATCGGAGTAGTAGGGTATCAAAAACATTTTTTTATATGGAGGGTAATGACTCCCCCCCCCCCATTTCACTATAAATCCGTAAAAATACAAATGTTTTAAAAATACAATTTTTGGGGTTTCCCAGGTAGATTGCATGGGAAAAAATCACTGTTTGGGTTTTTTGAGAACATATGTTCATTTTGTTTAAAGTTTCAGTTTCAGTTTGTTTAAATAAGTGAAAATTAATTAACGAATGCTAAGAACTATTCCATTATACCAATAGTAATAATTTGTAGAAAAAAAACGAGAAAAAAGTGTTCACAAGTCGGATTTTATGAAAAATGTATACATTTTTGGTTTTATGGGTAGTTTTCAAAGACCCGTGGAGTGTGTTAGGGATGTAAGAGTCAAATGTCTGATACATGCAATTTTTCGTTGAATAATTTTCCGCAAACCTCTATACTTTTCCATGAGATTTTCTCAAACCATCACGAATTATTTCAAAAACTTCATAAAGTAATCCTTCCCCATGCAGTTTACATGAGAATCTTCAAGTCTAATTCGGTACCTGTTTAAATCAAAATTAAAAAAAAAAGAAATTTATTTTTTCGGATTTGGATCATCCTCATGCATAGTTTTTTAATATGGCATTCTAAAGTAGTCTAATGGTACATCTGCGAAAAATCGACTTTTGAATTTTTGGAGATCTATCCCCTCCAATTTGTTCTTTTACTGGAAAAAAGAAATACCCTAATTTTTTTCTTCAAATCATTGACTATTAACCCATGTCCCCAGGCTTTTGAAATTAACATCAACATTTTCAAAGAATAATTTCCAACAAATAACGTTTAATTTACCCCCCCCCCCCCCCCCCCCCCCCCCCCCTTCTGCTGTGCCCGGAAAATGCTAAAAAAATGTAAAATAGCAGTTTTATGTCAAATTCATGATGAAGATGGTATTTTTTGGATTTATTCGAAATTAATTATTTTTATTTGATAAGTGGCAAGTTTCAAAGTATTTTTTAATTTATTTTTAATAGTTTAAACAATTATTATATGTTTGATAATATTTTATTCGTCTCGAAATCGTAAAAACTTATTATTTTTCGAGATAAGTAATACATTTGGTGAATTTCAAGAATAATATTTTATGTTTAAGATGTTTGGTAATTATTTTAACAATTTTCATTTGTTTGAACCATTTTTCCCGTGTAAATCGTAAAAAGTTATTACTTTCGTGAAGTAGTGACACAATGAACTAAGCTTGAGGGTGATATATTGTTTTAGCGATATTTGACAAGTATTTTAGGAATTTTATTTTGTTAGACCAATTTTTTCTCTGCATATTTTGATAAGTTACTAAATTGTCATTTGCTAAAACAATATTTTTCTCATGTAAGTCTTAAAAAGGTACTATTTTATCAAATTAATAATGCAGTTAGTCAATTGCAAGAGTGATATTTATTGTGGAAGACAGTTTTGAAATTATTTGAATAATTAATAATTAACCACTTGCGCCGTATCATAGGAAAGATGGAGAAGATTCTTGTTTTTTTTTTAATCGCTTATACTATGTCGTTTATCATTGATTATTTTCTTATTTTATAGCTCATACTCTAATTGTTTAAACAATAATAATTTGTTTAAACTAGAATTTAAGACTGTTGGAACGGTGCGCACAAAAATGGCGAAATCCATGAGACACTCAAAACTTACCAGCGGTCAATGATAATTCGGTTTTAAGTTTTTAAAAATGCACTCAGAATATTTTCCCGTCACCGAAAGGGGTTCCATGGTTGTGGGATATGCGCTTGCTCTCTGATTTTTCGAAACAAATCGCGTAAAAGCTAAAAAATGAGAGTAAAGTGGTTGACAAAAATAAACGAATGGAGACCAAAGCGACTGACAACTGTTTGGCGCTGATCGATCAACGTTACTTGATCGTACTACCAAGCAGATGTACTGTCGGTAAAGCTGCTTCACTTGGCGGGAATTTTAAATTCGAATAAAAATGCGATTTGTGTTCTTTATATTGTAATTGTTTCTTGACAGGTCTTACTTGGCTTCGGAATGTGAAAACTGTGAAAAGTGATAGAAGGATGCCGCCGTGAACTATCTGATAGTAATTGATAATAATTTTTCAAGTTAAAAAATATATTATTTATTGATTTATTTACATATATTGTTGTGTTGTTACGTGCAAAACACATATGGAAATAGCGCATTACGTAGAATCGTGTGAATGAGGTAAGTATTATAGAGCCTACTCTCGTTTTACAGAACACTAATATTAATCGCATAAATTTCTTATTGAAATAATTAAACTAATTGCATTATTTTTTTAGCTTTTACGCGATTTGTTTCGAAAAATCATACAGCAAGTGCATATCCCACAACCATGGAACCCCTTTCGGTAACGGGAAAATATTCTGAGTGCATTTTTAAAAGCTCAAAACCGAATTATCATTGATCGCTGGCAAGTTTTGAGTGTCTCATGGATTTCGACATTTTTATGCGCACCGTTCCAACAGCCTTAATTAATTTAAAAATAATAAAAACCTTCACGATTCACAGGACAAAAAAATTGTTTAAACTATTGCCAAATATCCTTAAAAAATATTACTTTTAATATTTTATAACTGGGAACTTATCGAATATAAATCATTCATTTACAAGAAATTTCAAAAAATACCGTCTTTAACCAAAATTGTACATGTCTAGAATGGTTATTTTGTAATTTTTTGGGCATTTTCCAGGCGCAATACAAAGGGGTTCGAGCGTCAAACTTAAAAGTTATTGCGTGGGAATTGTTTCTCGAACATTCCTTAAACGCTGATATATGGGGGCACGAGTTGATGTTGACAGATTTGAAAAAAACGAGGAATTTCTTTTTCCGAAAATCAAACAAATTGAAACGGGAAATGTAGAATGAAATTTAGATTAAAGTAAGGTATATATTATATGAATGAAGGCAGTTTTGGGATAGTTCCTTTCTCACTTTTTTTATTGAATTTCAATACCCTGCAAAAACTGCTCACTTATACCAATTTTTCTCTTCAAAAATATTTTTTCAATCCGACAATATCTTATGTTAATTCTTTGGATTTAAATAGTCCAATTTTTCTAATTAAAAAAAATTTATTTTGGTTCAAAAATTCTGTGAAATTTTTAATATGTACGGTTATTACTAGCGAACAGTAATATCAAATTATAAAGTAAACTTTTTTGCTCAATTTAGAATCTTATGAAAATGTGTACACAATTTTTTTTTATTAGTGAAATACAGATTTTGGTAAAAGTTGAATATATCGAACATGAAATGTCTTCAGCAGGGATATTGGAATTTATTTTGGATTGTCTTCGCGATAAGGAAACATCCAAGACACTACTTCTTCTTTTCCAAGCTGAAGAAATTTCAGGTTCGACATATTCAACTTTTTCCGAAAAAACGTGTCTTTAACTCATTCAGATAAAAAAGAAAGAAAGCTGCAAGTTTTTATTCTTGCAAAAAATTGAAAATTCGATTTATAATTGCTGTGGAAAGTCGATTTCAAAAACCCATTTAATTTGAATGCGAAAATTCCCTATCTTGTTTCTTAGGATTAGCTAACATTTTTACATCAAATTTTTTTTGGCCCTTTTTGAGAGACTCAATACCTCGAGGGCATGATTTTATTTTTAAGCTGAGAATTACATTTTTACATGGCTTTTACATTTATTTTCTGGAACTTTAATTACTTTTTAAATCAAACTTCACTTTTGATCGGGAGTTGGCTTTTCTTTAATTTTTAAATCATATTTTTAAATATACAGAATCTTTTGTCATTCTTTTAAATTTTTTTTTATTTTGTTGGATATTTAGTTCTGTACAGTTATTCT
>NC_046658.1:62467152-62479239 GCF_010883055.1 Belonocnema kinseyi | reverse complement strand
GTTATACAGACATTCGCTATGCAATTATAGGATGGTCAAAAAATGGCAAAGTTTCAAAAGTGGAATGTGTACTTGCAAGTTATTGTTCCTTTTTGGAAAAAAATGCCTAAAAAATGGAATTGAGTCGGATAAAATATTGTTTGACTAGTCTATTTTTGCATGAAAAATTTAATGGTATTGTATTATTGCGTAGAAAAAAATTAGATATAGTTTTATATAATATATTTTTTCTCATAATATATAAGACTTTTAGCGTATCTAGAACTGTTTGTCCAAAAATTAAAAGTGCGTTGTGTAGCTGAAAATGTTCATTTTCGTTTGTCTTTTGGAATTTTGTAAATGCGGTATTCTTTTAATCAAAAAAAGTAATTGTAATAAATTATTCGTCTTTTTGAGTGGTGGTCACAACCCCACATTGAATTTTTAAATCTTAAAAAAGTAGTCTCTAAATCTTTGAAAATGTTCTCACTTTTTGAATTTCTATCCAAAATGGCTAGCTAACGAACTTCAACTTCAATTTAAGAGACTAAAAGAGTGTACCAAAGGCCAACCCAAGCTGTCAATTCTTTTGAAAGTTATCATGCTAATAAACTAAAAATCTAAAGGCACATACGGGCAGACACATGCGCGAAAACCTTCTTTTCGCATGCATGGGGTCTCAAAACGTGGACATTTGAGGAAAAACGGAGGGAGGGAGGGGGGGGGGGCAAAATTTTTACAAATCGAATACCTTCTCTGATGATAATGTAAAAGGACGGGAATAGATTACTAGTAGTATCTACACTGATCCCCATTTCAATTACTAGAAAAGTTGCAGCAACAATCCCGAGAATGAAGGCACGATGGTTGACAGGATTGGCCTCATCGGTCACCAGGGAAGCGTGGAACGCGTTGCAGCTCCACCATTCTCATTTGTGGTTGCTGGCTGGGACCACTGCTATTTTATACTATACCCCTTGAGTGAAACGTGGAACCAACTTTATCCTTTTCATTCCCCCTATATCTCGTTTCGAGCGACTTTGCGTCACACTATAAACCTCTTTGAACACATCCGTAGGTATAGGGTGATCGATCGTTCGCTCTTTTCGTTCGAAAGCACCTGTGCATTTGCTATAACGATATCAAAGTCTGTCTTCCGAGCTGCATTAAGAGACTACAAAAAATAGAGACCTCATATTCCACAGATTTTCCTTCCATTTCATTCTCGAGAACTCTATATAAATCACATTTTTATGATCTATCTCTAATATATCACCTCCCAAATTTTTATTGAAAAAGGGAAATCCTTTTCTTTTCTGAACAATAAATTCCATCATATTTACGTGGACTTTTACGCTGAAGTCCAATAAAATTGATAGTCAAATTGTCGAAGAATTTCAGTTCAACTTCGTTAACTTTGAAGTTTTTGTTAAATAGGAAGATACCAATTTCGAAATGTTTTACATAGGGCAAACCAGGGCAGCGTCATCCGGTCAAGGCCCCTGGAAATAATCGGTAAATTGAAATTCATAAACTGACAAAAAACAAAGAAGCCTTTTTGTCTAGCTTTTTATACACATAATTCAAATTTACTGATGGTTAAGGCAGTTTTTTAAAATTCTATTTTTTATGTAATAATCATAAGAAAAAAATGCAGCTTTTAGCGACTCGACGGAAACAGAAGAATCGCAGTAGTGGAGTATTTAATTATCTATAGAAAAACAAAGCGAATAAGATACATCCAACTTTTTGTTTAGTTCCAGTGTCGGGGGTTGCCTGCAAATAGCCTTGGAACTAAATCGAGGGCTCTCGCCCTGCCCTCCTGAGAAACTACAAGGACCATAATTCTAGAAAAAAACTAAACCGCTTGGCACTAAAGCGCGTTCCTAGTGTTGTTGTCTACAGTGGTTTTTGCTTTCATCACTTACCATCCTTTTTACCGGTCAAACCAAAGAAAGAAAATCTACTCGTATTCTGCGTTTCGACGATCCTATAAAAAAAAACCCTCAGGACCATGTTTCCAAGTAAAGAGACGTTCACTATTGCCAAGGTGCATTCATTCGGGGGCGAATACACAATATATAAAAAGTAGCAGCAGCTACCTGTGTCAGTGAATACGTACCCAAAATAATAGGTGGTTGAAGGTGGTTGGGGGTGGATAGTACTATAAAATGTAGATTTTTTTGAACATAAAACATCAAGCAATATAATACCACAAGTAAATGTAAATAAAAACTGCTTCTTATAATCTGTCCACCTCTGGATTTATTAATGCAAGAAACACGCCGAATAAATGTTACTGTACAATTTATGGCTAACTTACTCGTGAAGTAGCAGCTGGTAAATTAAATGGCAATATAAAAGGTATTTATATAAATAGGCAGATTTCGTTATGTTTCACCATAAAATTTATTCAACGTAATGTCTCTAGACAATAATAAGAATAATGAATAAGGTAAATTTACTTTTGAGTGAGACACATTTCTTACTGATAAGGTTGTGTTAGTAAATAAACCGTGGATAAATGTATAATAGAAATATATTTGAACATAAGTATGACACAGTAATAATATGCTTATACAGATCCGCACGCTGGCAGCGTTACATTGCAACTGACTAACGAAGCGATAGGACTATGGGCATTTTCGGAAACTATGATTGATGCCGTTCTCGTTCTAGACCCTTCGAGAAAGTGACCCTTACAATGTACGCTCTGTACCTGCATACTTGTATTTCTGGAAAATTCCAGGCCTTCCTAAATCCTTAAATACTTCGGCGCTCACAAAACGAGCTACAATAGTCAAGTAGATGTAAAGTTTTCTAGAAGTATGAATTAATTCAACACTTACGAATCGTGTATACTATTTATACAGATAATGTATTGTTACTAATGATTATTATTAACTTTATAATATGAGTGATAATATGCAGTATTTACAAAATATTCTGTAAAATAAATTTTATAATACAAAACACTAAGATCGGTGAAAGGAATAAAAAAGATGTTTATGACAAATTTTAAACTGCCCTTACAAAAAAATATTATAGGAAAAGCAGTATTGGCTTATAATGCTTGTCCTGTAATGAATTTTCCTCGGAATTTTGAATAATTCTCTTAATTGACTTAAAAACGCTTAAAATTTCTTTCAAACTTCTTCATTCATTAAAAATGTTTTTAAATTCGTTATAAAATCTTTGAAATCTGTTATTATCCGTATAAATCATTCGAAGCCTTTTATCCACTTTTAAATGCCTTTGAAACCATTAAAATATACGCAAACGTATAGAGACAATTGAAAATCCCTTGAAAATAAAATACATTTATTCCCTACAATTTGAAATAACTTAAAATCCCTTTCAATTTTGTAAGTTTTTCATGGACCTTTATTTAAGTTGGTTGAAATACATGGAAATCCCTTAAAATAACATTTATTTTATCCTCTAGCTCATCTTATTGCGCGCATCGCGCTCATTTTCATACGTTTTTTGCGTGTATTTTTTCAAATATCATGAATATGATAACCTAAATCAAAAACAGTTATTTAAACCTCTAATGGAACACAGTAATTAATTGGAACTAAAATTCGGTTGCAATTTGTTTTTAAAGACGGTTCTCAAAGCACCTGTGAACTTGAGGTTAAACACATGGTTTTGTTTCAAAAATAAAACCATGAACACAAATTGGAACGGAATATAGGAAGAGGTATGTTTCTGTATATAATTTGAATGAAAAAGTACAGGTTAAGAAAATATATTAAACAGATACACTGTTAGAAAAAATTCGTACAACGTCACACCGAAGTGCGAAGTTGTAATGATACGGTGCGATATTTTGGTGCGAAAAGCATTTCTTCTACTAAAATATGCTTCTCTGGTGTAAAGTTGGTAAATTCACGAACTCTCAACTTCCCAGTGTTGAAAATACTAACGAATCACACCGAAGAGATGTGCAAGTCATTCGCTAAAAATCACCTCTCACACAAATATCGAACAGTATTTAATACCACGAAAGGCGAAAAAATCTGGTTAAAGTTGAGATTTTGAGGTTAGAGTGGTATAAACATACAATCGACACTATACAGTGCGAAAACTAACACTGGTAAGTTGCTTTGCGCGCGCACGCGAAGTTAACTTGGGTAGGCTTGTGCGAGCTGAAGAAGTTAGAAGATAAATTTATAATTAAAAAGATAATTTTTCAAGAAAAAAAATATCAACAAAATTGTTAAATTTTCATCTTAAGAATAGAATTTTAAACTGACATAATAATCATTAAACCAAAAATGGACTACTTGAATTTTCAGATAAAAAATGGATTTTTAAACAAAATAAATTAATTTTTAATAAAAAAGCTATACTTTTAACAAAAAATGGAACAACTAAATTTGCTTTAAAAAATTAATTTTGAATAAAAAACAATTAAATCTACAACAAAATAGTCCAATTTTCTACCAAAGAAATGAATTTACGTACAAAAAGACTACTTCCAAAAAAGACAAAATTGCAATAAAATACATGAATTTTCAACCACATGATTGAATTTAAACTCAAAAATAATGTTTCAAGCAAAAATTGAATAGTTACATTTTCAGTTAAAAACAATTATCAAACCCAAAAAATCAAAGTTTCAAAAAAATATTAAAATTTTCAAGCAGAAAATCGAATTTGCAAACAAATAATTTAATTTTCAAACCAATAGTTTCCTACAGATAACAGAAATTAAAAATTTTATAAATCAACTTTAAAACAACAAAAAAACGAATTTTTAACAAAATAGATAAATTTTCAACGAAAAATGAATTTTTAAACAAGAAGAATATATTTCTACCAAAAAAGGTTCATTTTTAACTGGAAATGGTCAATTTTCAGTATAACAAAATATTTGTTCAAGTAAAAAAATCGAATTTTCAACAAAACAGTTGAATTATCAAACAAAAAATCAATTTTTAAACAAAAACAATTATTTCCTATTAAAAAAAGATGAATTTACAACTAAAAAAATTCTTTAAAAAAGCGTTGACAAAATCGTTACATTTTCAACTTTAAAAATGAATATCAAAACTAGAAAATAAGTATTTAACAAAAAATAGAATAGGTACATTTTCCGATAAAAAATTTAATTTTCTGCAATATAGATTAATTTTCGATGTAAAAAATGAATTTTCAACTAAAAAATATTTTGAATAAAAAAATCGAATTTACAACAGAATAGTTAAATTTTTAAACATACATTTGGATTTTCTATTAAAAATTTTTTTTTACCAACAATGGAATGGAATGCATTCTGAAAGAAAATTAAAAAAAGAATACAACATTTTTTTATTATTTTTTAAAAATTTTAAAAGGGGTGTAAAAGAGCGTGTAGAAATTTTTTTGCAATTTGACCATGTTATATATAATTTTAGAAAAAAAACAAGAAATTAATTCTTATCTAGCCTCCCCGCGCAATTTTGTTGCACAATTTAGTTTAAAGTTTATGTTGGTTAAAAAAATGTGCTTTCCAACTTGAGTAAGTTTAGGAAATATTTAGAAATTTTGAAACGATTCAAAAATAACTAAAACTTGTAATAATTTTTTAAGAATTTTGTATGGTTTCACTGCCAACCATTTTATACCAAAAGAAAAGAAGTCTTATGAAAAAATGCATTTTCAGCGAAAGAAATTAATTTTTAATTAAAATAGATGAATTTCTAACAAGAAGAATAATGTTCTACCAAAAATATTAATTTTTAACTGAGAAAGGTCCATTTTCAAACAAAAATAAAATGACACATTTTCAACAAAACTGTTAAATTTTTAAATAAAAAAAAGGATCAAACGAGGAGAATTATTTCCTATGAAAAAAGATGAATTTTCAACTACAAAAATAATTTAAAAAACATTCAACAAAATCGTTAAATTTTTAACTTTAAAAATGAACATAAAAACTAAAAAATAAGTATTTAACCAAAAATAGAATAGTTACATTTTCAGATGAAAAAATTAATTTTCTGCAAAATAGTTTAATTTTCGATGTAAGAAATGAATTTTCAACTGAAAAATATTTTGAATGAAAAATATTGAGTTCACAACAGAATAGTTAAAATTTTAGACATATAGTTGAATTTTCAGTTAAAAAAGATACATTTTTTACCAAAAGTGGAATGAAATGAATTCTGAAAGGAAATTCAAAAAAGGACACAACATTTTTATGTGATTTCTTAAAAATTTTAAAAGGGATGTAAAAGAGCGTGTAGAAAATTTTGTAATTTTATCATGTTGTATATAATTTTAGAAAAAATAAAAAACCTAATTCTTATCTAACCTTCTCGTGCATTTCTGTAGCCCAATTTTTTAAAAAGTTTATGTTGGTTTAAAAATGTGCTTTCGAATTTGAGTAAGTTTAGAAGATATTCAGCAATTTTGAAACGATTGAAAAATAACTAAAACTTGTAAAAATTTGCTTAAAATTTTGTATGGTTTCACTTTGAACCATTTTATACCAAAGGAAAAGAAGTTTTATCAAAAAATGTATTTTCAACCAAAGAGATTAATTTTTAATTAAAATAGATGAATTTCAAACAAGAAGAATAATTTTCTTCAAAAAAGGATTATTTTTTAACTGAGAAAGGTCCATTTTCAAGAAAAAACAAAACACCACATTTTCAAAAAAATTGTTAAATTTTCAAATAAAAAAAAAATTTTCGAACTAAAAATGATACAGTTAAATTTTCAGTATGCGAAAATTATTTGTTAACTAAAAAAAGCGAATTTTCAACAAAACTTTAAAATTATGAACCAAAAAATCAATTTTCAAACAAGAAGTATCATTTTCTATTAGAAAAGGATGCATTTTCAACTGTAAAAATAATTAAAAAAAAATTTTAACAAGATCGTTAAATTTTCAAATTTAAAAATTCTTAATATATGAAAACTTTACGAAACGTTTAATGTCTTAAGATACTTATCTCAATATTAAAAAATTTAACGTTTACAATTAGATTTCCATTGTAAAATAATTGTAATTGTGAATAATTGTAAAATGAATTTAACCAATTTATTTTAAGAAGAAATATCTCGTGATTTTAAAAGGAGAAAACCATTCTAAAAGTACCTTTCTGTATAGTATCTTAATATCTAAGGAACATACGTTTAGAATATTTTCCTAGATTCTGCCCTAGGGTCAAACATGGTACAAAAAACCGTGGTGAAATTTCATATAAAAACTATACTCTGTATACATTAATTTTAAAAATGAAAGATAATCATAATTTTATTATTATTCCTAAATTTTGTTCTAATATGTTGCTTAGGGAATATATTTCAGGAATAAAATTATAAAAATATCTCCATTAGTTAGTAAAACACTATGTAAAAACGCCTTTCAAATTATACAAAAAAAAAATTCCAAAAATGTTAACAAACGGTTGTACAGATTTGGCTTTAACCTTATGGACCAGTTTCAGAAATATATATTTCTTTTATCGTTTTTCAGCACATGATTTTTCCCTAAAAATAAAGCAGATTAATATAAACTTTAAAAAAAATAAGAAAGGTCAGAAATTCATACAGTTGTCTGTTAGAAAATCCCACACATTTTTAAATAAAACTCCTTTCCAAACCACCTTCAAAGAAAAATTTTCGCAACATTTTATCAAATGATACGCCTATTGTACTTAAGGGAAAAATGAAAATCTTTCATTAATTATGAATCTTTAATTTACGTCAGTTTCCTTACTATTCACACTTGAGAATTGAGGAATATCTTTTTTGCAAACAAAAAGTGTGAAAGTCCTTCGTTTATCAACTTTTATTATAATTTATTTATTTTACATATATATCTATTATATCTAATCAAAATTAAATACAAAAATCTTAAATTTTAAGTGCATTTTAATACTACAATTCTTAAATTTTTCCAATTTTTAGAAATAATTTAAATAATTTTATATGTACTCAAAATAAACTTTTTTTTTTAAATTGCATAGAACTTATTCTAAGTAAACAAATTATATCTTCAGGCATGCAGAGATGTATCTTATTTTTGAATTTTTCAAAATTTATTTAATTACTTATTTTCATTGAAAATAATTGAACCTCTTTCGATTAAAAGCTGGGATTCAGCCTAAGAAGAAATGTGCTTAAAGCAATTAAAACAAATTATTAGAATTTTATTTTTAAAGACTGACAATTGTACACAATTTCCAGGCGCATCTTTTTTTTCTTCTACAAGAATTTTTAGATTGTTCTGTTTTTTAAATAAGTTTATCCTACGTTCTGAAACTCTTCTAAAGTTTAAACTATTTTTGAATTTCATTAATTTTACAAAATATTTCTTGAATTTATTCGATTATTTACATTTTTTAAACTTTTTAATCATAGTGAATTGAAACATTTTGCTTTTAAAACCTTCAACACTCTTTTTCGAAATTTTAGGAAATCGTTTAATGTGTATAAAAGTCTTCTTTAATTTTCTTTTAAAGTTCGTTTTTCAAAATAAAAAATCATTAACAATTTTCACACAAATATTAGGAAAATAATTCTTTTTTAATCTTGTCAGACCTTCTAATCTTCTTTTCTTTAAACATTATTCAAATTTTTACTGATTTTTCTAAATTCTGTAAAATAAAATGCCTTTAAACTTTTTTAGATATTTTGATAATTTTTGAAATCCTTTTTAATGTTTTGAAATGTTTTGAAATAATCTCCTGAAATTAACTTTTTGCAATAAAAAATGCACTTTAAGTATTGCTAGGAACCTAAAATAATTTTTTTCATTTCCGTGAAACCTTACACAATTAAACAAAAAAAATCTTCACAAGTTTTATTTATTTACAAGTCATTTCAAAACTCCTCAATATCAGTTAAACTTACGCGAACTTGAAAGCACATTTTGTAAACCAACATAAACTTGAAAAAAATTGTGCAACAAAATTGCGCAAGAAGGTTTAATAAGAATTAAGTTCCTTATATTTTTCTATAATGATATATTATAGCAAAATTGCATGAAATTTCGTTCTCTTGACATCCTGCAAAATTATTTTCACTTAAAAACAGTTAGCCACCGAAAACGAATCGTAAGTCGAGGGGCTCAGGCTCTTACTCGTGCATTTTCGGTTCTACACGAGGCTGGCCTACGCAACATGTAACACAAGGTCAGACGACTCAGCGGCGCCACTAACGAAAAACAAAATGTCATATAATGCATATTTTTTTACTTTTTTTTTTTATCAAAAACAAATAATTTTGTTGCTCTATTAGTTTTCGAGAAAACAGGGCGGCGCTAGCCTGCCAACAACTCAGCGGCGCCTTCTACAAAAATCATTCAAGAATCAATAAATTAAACAAAATGACTAGGTTAGATTTTTTTGCTATTTTTTTGCTTTACAAAGAGCTATTAATCGCTTTTGTAAAGTCAATCCCTATTTAAAAAAACTACCCCCGGTAATGAAAACAAGTATTAAAAAATATATTTTAGGCGTAAAGGGTTGGAGCCAAAAAATTGTAGTCGGTATTTTCAAGGAGCCCAATAATCAGATACTCCATTGGCACTGGAAAATTCTCAAAAGGATTATTTTTTTACAATTGCATATCCATTGAGTTTAGACGTGAAGGGTTGGAGCCAAAAAATTGTAGTCGGTATTTTCGAGAACCTTGAAAATCAGAGACTCCATTGACACTGGAAAGTTCTTAAAAAGATTCATTTTTACAATTTCATATCTAAGTGGTGGAGATGTGTTGATTTTAGGCGTCAGGGGTTGGAGTAAAGAATCGGAAAGGGTATTTTTTAGGAGCCCAAAAATCAAATACTTCATCGAAACTGGAAAATGCCCTAAAAGATTATTTTTTCACAATTCTAATGCTACGTAGTACAGAGGGGTTGTTTTTAGAGATTTAGGGATGGAGCCCAAAAATCGAAGTATGTATATTCGATGAGCCCCAAAATCAGAGACTTTATTGACAATGTGAAATTCTCAAAAAGATGTTTTTACAATTTCATAAATACGTGGTAGAGAGGCGTAGATCTTGACTTTGTCCATATTTTTTTTTAATTTTACAGTGTTACTAGAGTCTCTGATTTTTGGGCTCTTCAGAAATAACATCTCTGATTTTTTGCTTCAGCCCTTAACATCTAAAATCAATCCCTCCCCACCACGTAGATATCCAATTGTAAAAAAATAATCCTTTAGAGAATTTTCCAGTGCCAATGGAGTATCTGATTTTTGGGCTCCTCGAAAATACCGACTACAATTTTTTGGCTCCAACCGTTAACGTCTAAAATCAATCCCTCTCCACCACGTAGATATCAAATTGTAAAAAAATAATCCTTTTGAGAATTTTCCAGTGCCAATGGAGTATCTGATTTTTGGGCTCCTCGAAAATACCGACTACAATTTTTTGGCTCCAACCCGTTACGTCTAAAATCAACCCCTCTACACCACGTAGATATAACTTTGTCAAAAAATAATCGTTTTTAGAATTTTTCACTGTCAATGAAGTCTCTGAATTTTAGGACCCTTAAAAATACACTTTACGATTTTTCGGCTCCAACCCTAAACGTCTAAAATCAACCCCTCTCTGCCACGTAGATACGAAATTGCAAAAAAATAATCTTCTTAAGAATTTTCCAGTGTCAATGAAGTCTCTGATTTTTGGGCTCTTTAAAAATACCCTTTCCAATTTTTTGGCTCAATCCTTAACGTCTAAAATCAACTCCTATTAACCAAGTAGATATGAAATTGAAAAAAAAAAATAATTTTCTTGAATATTTTTCCAGTGTCAATGGAGTCTCTGATTTTTAGACTCCTCGAAAATACCCTCTCCAATTATTTAGCTACAGCCCTTAACGTCTAAAATCAACCCCGCTCTATCACGTAGATATGAAATTGTAAAAAAAGTAATTTTCTTAAGAATTTTCCAGTGTTAATTAAGTCTCTGATTTTCGGGCTCTTTAAAAATATCCTTTCCGTTTTTTTGCTCTAACCCTTAACGTCTAAAATCAACCCCTTACCACCACTTAGATATGAAATTGTAAAAATGAATCTTTTTAAGAACTTTCCAGTGTCAATGGAGTCTCTGATTTTTGGGGCTCCTCGAAAATGCACACTCCAATTTCAATACTTTTTTAAAATACTTTTTCTCATTACAGGTGGTTGCTTTTTACAATAAGGGTTGATTTTATAAAAGCGTTTAATATCCCACTTGAAAGCAAAAAATAGAGAAAGAATCTAGCCTAGTCATTTTTTCAATATTTTTTTGAATACTTGTTTTCATTATCGGGGGTAATTTTTTAAAATAAGGATTGACTTTACAAAAGCGATTCATAGCTTATTATAAAGCAAAAAAATCTAGCCTATTCATTTTTTAAATACTTTTTTAAATCCTTCTTTCCATTACAGGGGGTAGTTTTTTAAAAATAAGGGTTGACTTTACAAAAGCGATTCATAGCTTATTGTAAAGTAAAAAAATAGCAAAAAAATCTAGCCTAGTCATTTTTGTTAAATACTTTTTTAAATACTTTTTTAGATTAAAGGGGGTAGTTTTTTAAAAATAAGGTTTGACTTTACAAAAGCGATTAAAAGCTCATTGTAAAGCAAAAAAAATCAAAAAAATCTAACCTTGTCATTTTGTTTAATTTATTGATTTTTGAATGAGTTTTGTAGAGGGCGCCGCTGAGTTGGCGGGAAGCTAGCGCCGCCTTGTTATCTCGAAAACTAATAGAGCAAACAAATTATGTTTTTGGTAAAAAATAGCAAAAAAATATGCATTATATGAAATTTTTTTTTGGTGGCGCCGCAGAGTTGTCTGACCTCGCCAGAACGATGTAAGAACAGTCAATAGTCGCACTGGCTGAGATGAAAAAGGTACGCTCTCACTTTCGACACCGAACTTTGCACCTATAGAGATATGGGATAATACGCTTCACTTGCAGAGCGAAAAACATTCACTTATCGGTGTGATTCAGCGACTTTTTTCTAACAGTATACATTATGTCATAGACTTTGATTCCATTCTTTCAGAATTCGGTCCTACAGTCTGTCAAGTTAAAGCGTGGGTGGCTTTACTCGCAGCCGGTAAGGTGTATCGACATGATTTTGGTGTCAAAATATTAAGAAGAGCTCCCTCTTTCAT
>NC_046658.1:62463334-62467052 GCF_010883055.1 Belonocnema kinseyi | reverse complement strand
AAAGAGGGAGCTCTTCTTAATATTTTGACACCAAAATCATGTCGATACACCTTACCGACTGCGAGTAAAGCCACCCACGCTTTAGCTTGACAGACTGTATTTGAATCAAGAATATACTTACTCTAAGCGAAAAATTATTGAGTTAATTTGTTCCATTATACTCATTTGCATGAAGTTTAATAAAATATTGAATTAAGAATATTATATTCTCATGATAAGTAACTAAAACTCTAACAAAATGTTTCTTGATCCAAGTAAATTGATATACTTATTTTGACCACTATTTTAATTGAAACGATATCCATGTTCTTGAGACGAGAAAATGAATGTATTCAGCGAAGAAATAATTTCTCTTAGAATAATGCTTGAATATTTTCCTTCAAATAATTATTAATTTGAAACGAATGTCAGATTTACTTCGAAGATGCCTTTGGTTCTGAGATAGAAACACATCAGTTTTTTCAACATAAGGACTGTAGACTTGATACAATAGACATTGCACACATACTATGAACATTAAAATATTGGTCTAAATTAATTTACCTCTTACTGTACAAGTATCTTCTAAAATATAATAATCGACAATTTGTCATGGTATGAAGTTGGTTCTCCTCGCCGCTAACAATTATTTTGAAATTCAATAATATTGATAAAATTTAAAACATTGGTGGACAAAATCAATTTTATTTATGCAAATGTAGATAGAAGTTTGCAACTTTGATAAACTACTAACTTTAGACTGACACAGAAATCAAATCACTCATAAAACTATAATAAAATTATAAGTTTATTGCGTCGGTGAGTTTTTGGTGGTAAGAATTTAAAATTTTTAAAGAGATTTGAAAAAAGTGTTTTTAATGTTGAAATAATCATGCAAGACTCAAAAGTCAGTTCATTTCTAAAATGATTAAAAGTTTATGAACGTACTGCATCTATAATTTTTTTCGCTGATTATTTGTATGTATTAATCTACTTAAAATTAAGCCATTTCGAATTTGTTTAAACGTGAAACATTTTTGTGAATCGGAAAATGACTGGGAATTTTTTTCCTCGATTAAAACGGCCACCCTGAAATTATTTTTGTGCGGTGTTGAAAGTAACAATAAATCATCCAAACTTGAAAATAACAATTAATATTCCTGATAAATACAGGAATTCTTCATTCACTAAAACAATATTATTATTTTGGATTCGGCTAGATTAAAATTGATTTTTAAAATGTTAAAAATGTTGTTATGTGAACCTTATTTAATTTAAATTAGAGCTGGAAGACATAGTTGTATTTTGTTTACACACAATTTTCGTGTTCGATAATAGCAGTTTGAAACTCACAAAAATGGCAAAATTCATGAAAGTTATAGTAAAAAAATAGTTTTGAAAACATAAAATGATCATGTGTTATTTTAATTTAAACTAAATAAGTTTTAGGCAACAGATTTTTTAACTTTAAATTAATTTTGTCTTGATGAAAAACAAATTCCTTTATTAAGCAGAAATTTTTTAAATAATTTTTTATTTTATATTCTTACTTGCTATCTGAAATAGTTAATATCTTGTTTTATATGTTTATGTTATTAATTGGCGATGCAATGCTTCCCGCGTACTGTAGCGTGAATATAATTTTTCTGTTTTAAATAATTAAGTGTAGATTTAGGTTTTTTTGAATAAAATTAACAAAATTAAGTGTTTTAGTCAAAGAATTCATTAATCATAGAAAATGTCTTGAACTACAAATGGTTAAAATTTTGGCAATCACCCATATACTTACATAATTCTTTTTTATTATGTACATAATCAAAAATAAATATACGACAGCATAAAACAAAGTTATAAGCTTTAAAAATTGCTTAAAAATACAATTAGTACATTTGCTTGATAATTTAAAAAAATGTTATGGGTTTTTAAAGCAAAATATTTAAGAAAAAAGAATTCAATAACATTTTTAAAAAGTTTATTAAGAATGCATTTCATTTTATAAAATATCAATTAAAAAATTGACAATTAAACAGTTTTTGAATAATATAATTGAGAATGCAAGGAGAAAGCAAACAAATATTTTTCATCCGATTACAGAATTCTTGTTTCTTCCGATTTCAAAGTATTTTATATTTAAAAGAAAAATAAAGTATCGAGCACTTTTTTACATAGGTAATATTTTAACTAGCGATCAATTTTTTTTTACAAATTTTAAACTATTTTGTAGGAATTGTTATTTTAAATTAAAAACTGAGTTAAAAAGTATTATACAATAATTATATAGATCGAAATCTGTGCGTTTTACAAAGGTTTTTAAATATCAGAAAATATTTATTTGTCACTGAGGTTATTAAAGCGTTTTCAACTCAAAAGATCTTTCTTTTTAATATGCTTTAGATAGTTTTTAAGGGGATTAAATTAAAAAAAAAAGTATTGAGCCCTTTGTAAAATAAGTGAAGTTAAATTATTTGTTGCATATTTTTAATTGTTGATCTTAAGCGTTTTAAATATTTCAAAACAACAAGTATTAAATGCCCTGTTAAATAAGTGAAACTTGTTTCGCTTTTTCACATATATTAAATTATTGTTTAAGAAATGTTATTTTGCATTAAAAATTGAGTAAGGAAGTATTATATACAATAAAAGAGTTGGATAAATTGAAAACTGTGCATTTTATTGAGAATTTTTGTTTATTGTCCATTATTTTGAGATATTTTATCATATTTTTAAATAGATTAAGAAAAAAAAGTATCGAGCCCTTATTGAAATAAGTAAAATTCAATTCTAAAATTTTTCTGAATAAAAAATGGTATATTAAAGTTGAGTTCAACAACTTTTAGTTTGAAGTTGGTTGAGGCTCACCACACGACTTGGTACGACTCTGCCTTGAAATTCTTATCCGAGATTTTTTCACCGAGATTCAATTGCTTCGATAGCTAGGACACACTAGTTTGGGTAGTTTTTAGGCAGGGTTCAATCCTCGGCGAGTAGTGCGATTTTTCAAAGCGTCTAGGAGTAGGATTATATGTGTAAGTAAAACAGTCTGCGCGAATTACGTATTTTAATCGTTTAAAAATGAAGGTTATATAACAATAATTTCGAGAACAATTTTTTTTTTCGTTGAGAAATAGTGTTCAGTTGAGGCACTAGTCTATTGCTCCGATACTGCATATTCTTAGATTAAGAAAACATATTCTTGAAGTGTATCAGAAATGATTTCTTGGAAGTAAACTATGTTCTGCATTTGAATACATCTCTATATGAAGTCACACAATAAAGTTTTAAAATAATAATATGCGATTTTCTATCTAGGAATACATTTTCTCAGATTAAGAAAATGTACGCTTGTTCCAAGCATACGGGAGCAAGTATTTATTTATTTGGAACACACTCATATTCTATCGTCCCCATTCGTACCTGCGATTGACTTGAATCAAGTAACATTTACTTGATTCAAGAACAATTTTTTTCAGTGTAATTTATTAGAAAAAGACTTTTTCCATTTTTTTTTTAATGCTTCAAAGGTAAAAAGGTGCTTTTTCAAAGTCTGATACCCTACCCAGTATTACTAAATTAAAAAAAAACATTATAATTTGTTGATCACAATTCTGAAATATTGTTAATTATCATTTTTGATGATTGTTCACTCGGATCACTTTTCTAAATTTAAATGTAAATCGTACAAAAGCTTCTGAAAATTATTCTTTTTGAAGAAAAAATATAGAATCAGTTGGGTGGGGGG
>NC_046658.1:62456749-62463324 GCF_010883055.1 Belonocnema kinseyi | reverse complement strand
TTTTTTTTAACAATTTCAAATTCTGAATTAAACTTTCGAAAAGTGTTAATAATATCATACGACCCACTTCGAAGGGGGTGGTACCGAAGAAGACCAGAAAAAGGGAGAAGGTATGACCAAAATCAACCACACCCTTTCCAGATCTCATCCCTTTCGTTAATTTATTTCTATTTACAATTAAATATTTTTTAGCTAATTAAATTTTGTAATTGAATAAATTCGAAGTGTAAATGCGTTCTTACTTCAGAGAAACCTAGAAAGGGGAAGAATGTTATTTTGGTCACACCCCTATCCCTCTTACAGGTCACCCTTCTATCTTCACTCAGGGGTATTTTAATAGTCATATTCGTCATCGGCACCTCAAAATACTCCAGTATACGTGGTTCGAACAAAATTTCAGGTGAATACTTTTCGGTAGTTCAATACAATTTCTTAATTATTTTATATATTTTGAATTTTTTTGAAGAATCATAAACTTTTAGGGTCTACTGATCGGTCAGATATATTTTCTGGCTAAAAACAAGAGGATTAAAGAGGATTTGGAAATTGAACATAGAAGATTGAAGGAAAAAATTACCATCCATTTTACAACAAATCGTCATTCGAAATGTAGAAACTTTTTTGCAAATCTTAACACTTAACACTTAACATTTAATCAGAATATTTCTTATTACAATGAAAATTCCGTACAACGATTTTCACGAAAACAAACGTCAGTCATTACAAAATTAATGTCTCGTAAGCAATTGATCACGAGGTATTTCAAAAAGAGTCATTTCCACGATTTTGTCATGTTTTACCAAAAAGTTGTTTATACTTTTCACCTAGCTCTTAATCATAATCAACAACGCAAGCAAAGGAACTAAATATCTTTTAAATTACTTTATTGCCAATTTAACTAAACTACATGATTAAATTCCAGATTTAAGTGCGATTTCACAAAGACTTTAGGATATTGAATATTTCTAGGATCTACGCCAACGAGTCGAATTTTCAGTCATCCTGTGTCCACTTTTTCAAAATTTTAAGTGTCTGCCTTGAGAATATTTTTAATTTGAGAACTTTTTCGTTCTTCAATCTCATAAGTAAAAAAAAACGTTTTTAAATATGTAAATTATCCAATTGTAATTCAAAAGAATTTTGAATTCTGAGCATTTAAATATTAATTGATAAGAATTAATGAACTGAAATGTTTTATCCAATAAAAAAATATGTTTATTTTATTATCAGCGTGTACTTGATAAAATTCAAACGTGATGAATCTTATTTACTCGTGTATAAGAATATAATGAACGCAAACATAAATAAGATAATATATAGTTTTCCAAACTCAAGAAATGATCATTTTCGCGCAGTTTTTTTTATAAAACTCGAGTCAGTTTATTTCAGCTAAGTTTTTATCGAACTTAATTTTGTTTGGTTAAGCTAATTTATTTTTAGCTGAACTAAAACTTAATTAAGGCGAATCAAACTTTAACTTTAACATGTAGTTCAAAATAAAAGCTTTGAAGTGTGGTATCTTATTGTTAAGGTTCAAGCTAGCGCAAGATATAAGTTTCAAACTTTAATATTTAGTTTATGATAAAAAGCTTTAAGATGATCACTGAAAAAGTGTATGCTAATTTAGTAAAATAAAAAAACTTATGCAAATCTATGAAGTCCGAAAGTCTTTAAATAGCATTATAGTGCTGTATTATAGATTGAAGCTTTTTGAAGATTTTTTAAAAGCTTTTTGATATAGCTCAACTTTTAAATTGTTCGGATTGGCATAAGTTTTTTGATTTCATTAAATTTGCATAACATTGTTAAGTGGCTTAGCCTGCATTAAAAAATTGTGAGTTTGCAATTAGCATAACTCAACTTCTAAAATACCAAATATAATCCTGAAATACTAGCTTATACTAAAATATTGAATACATTTTTTCAAAGAATGAAATTGAAATTTGTGTTTTTCCATCTCAATTATACTCACATGTGAATAAATATTAATAAATTATAGTGCTCACAGTGAGTAAACCTTTTAAAATCTGGTAATGACTGCCATTATACAACGAAAATTTAACTCCAATTTGCTCTTCCTTTGAAGTATTTAATATGAAACTTGCGTAGTACGATAAATTAAATAGGGCTGAAAATAACTTTTTTAATTAACTCTAACACTACTCTGGTATAGAAAGTATTGATCAAAAGCAGGGCAAACCCTGTTTCGATGAACATTAATTAGTTTATCGTATAGCTCATTCCTGTCGCTTACCAGAATGCTCAACCAACCTGAAAAATGTTCTTTTTAAACTGTTTGAATTATTTCTCTGAGAAATATGTTAATTTTTGGACAATCGTGCCATTGTACCGAAAAATGAAATAATATAGCCGCCTGCTATTTACAATTATACGCAGCAGATGGTGTAAATATGTATTTAACATAAATTAACAACCATAACGAATGTGTTAGTTTATTTTGCTTTTGGCGAAGTTGTATATTGAGCACTCGTGAAATTCGAGAGAGGATGTCTGCATGTGACTGGAGCTTTCGGTTGCATTATTTAAATGTCGTTATTATGCTTCGCGTTACAAAAATGAAATGAAACTGCGCTCCGAGTGGCCGGTAGGTATATTCGCAGGTAAAAAATGTATCGCATTTGTTATTCGTTTCAATGCATTGTTTTAATTAAACTTCGCATGAAAGAGCTCTCTCGCGGATGGACTCATTCAAAGGAATTTTGCAAATAATTATGCTGATCGTAAAAACATGTTATAATGAAAAAAAAAACAGTTTTGACGAAAATTCAATTTTCAATTATCGTGAGGTATTTTGTGCACACATTGATATTGGATATTTGATGTGTGAATTCAGACACATAAAATTTTGTCAAACTCGTAATGCGTCAACTGAATTGAAAATGTGTTGGGTTTTAAAGGACAAAGCTCTGTTTGAAGCAGAAATAATAATTTAACAGTCTTATTATGTTTTTGTTAAAAACTTCTTATTTGAATTGCTGATGATGAGAGAAAAATAATGCGTCAATTATTCGTACATCATTTTGATTATACTTATGATAGTGGCCCTAAATAGAAGGTGACTCATTACTTAAGTCCAGCATAATCCCTGGTTTAATTAAGTTAATTAGACGGTCTCGAAGCTCTCTCCGATGTCGCTGATTGTCAGTTTTTCCCTGGATTCGCCCTATTAATCTTTTTCCTCGAGTATCACACTGCTGTCTTTTATGCATTTTTTTCATTACCTATATTCAATTAATGGTAAAGGGGATACTTGACTGCGCTTTATGAAATTAAATTTTTCCTTTCATCAACTTTTCTATCACTTCATATCTGTGTCTCCAACCTTCTATTTATCTTTGATCAATTCATCCTTATCATATATGTTTAACTCTCCTGTAGACATTAATTAAAAGTAAATAATAAATAATATTATATTAGAATTGTTTCAGACGATTCCGAAGATTTTTAGATCCTATTTAAAAAAATGGTGTTGCGAGATGTCCCGAAAATCTCGCAATTATTGTAGTTGAAAACCTGATTGGATTATCATAACTTAATGTTGTTTAATATTTTAAATTTGAACTGTAGAACATTAAATCTACAAATAATCCTTTGTGATAATAAAATCTTATGTGAATTGAAATTCTGGTACTTTTAAATGCTCTTGCGTGCAATTAGTGTAAGACTTCCAAATAATTTAATTCATTATCTAGGTATATATTGCATGTATTTTATTCCCTAAAAATGATTCATTTTTGAAAAGAATTTAAAAATGAAATTATAAATTTTCAAAGAACAATCTAAATTTCTACATATTTGGCGTTGTGTCAGTTTTTTTCAAAGAAATTAGCATTTACAGAAAAAAATCATTAACTTTATAACCGATGATTTTCGCTTAAAAAATAAAACTTATAACCTTGCAAAATTTCGGAGTGTTAGTGTTTATTGTTTGGAATTGATTTTTCATTAAAAAATAGTTAAATTTAAAAAAAAATTATTGAATATTCTAACATTACGTCATACTCTATGGTTAATGTCGAAATCTATAAGGCCATACCACTTGATGGACTGCAAAGCATTGATTACATAAGAGTTTGACTAAAATTAATTTTTGCAGACGAATGTATGTGAAAAATCGTGATATGGCTTTGCTTCTCAGATAGAAAAGTCATTTCTTTATTTAATTTTAGCAATTGGGGACCTGTGCGATTTTGACCATCCATCAAGAAATAAATATAATGTGCCGCGATTGAGGTTAGGTTGCATTGTTGGGATGGTTGGCGGTCAAAAATTTTGAATTTTGGTAGTTCGTGAAAGTATGTTTTTCAAAGATGTCAAGAGATTATTTTTGCACTTTGAGAAAATAAAAATTATCAAAGACTTTGATCCTTCTTAGAAATCCTATAAGACTTCTCAAAAATCCTTAAACTTCCCCGACTTTTTTTTTAAATCTCTTCAAATTCATTGCAATAATTTCAAATCTTTCGAAGTATTTCGAAATTGACTAAAATTAATTTTATTAACGTAAAATATTAAAAATATTCTTACATTTCTTTAAATCTCTTCACAATGCTTAAAATCTTTGAATTTTTGCAAATAACTTCAAATCTTTTCAAATAACTTTTAAATTAATTGCTTAACATTCTTGAAAGTCACTAAAACTTATGAAAATATTCTTCAATCCTTTAAAAATAAACTTTAAAATCCCGTCAAATCCCTAGTTATTCCTTAAAATCAATCTAACTATTAGAAATCCTGTAAGATTTCTTGATAATCCTTAAACTCTTCTGATTTTTTTTTAAATCCCTTCAACTTCTTTAGAATCATTAAAAATCTTTCGAAGTTTCTCAAAATTGACTTAAATTATTTCAAATCTCTTAAAATCCTTTAAATTTTCTTAAATTCCTTCAAATCTCTTAAAAATCCTTGAAATCTTTGAATTATTTCAAATTCATTAAAACTCCCTTCAACTTCTTTGAACTAATTTAAAATATTGTAAACTTGACTAACATTAATTCAAATCTTTTCAATCCAAAATCCTATAAATTTTTGTAGGCTCCTTAAAATCTCTTAATAATTCTTAAATCAATCAATTTCTTTAAATACCTTGAAATCTCCTGAAATTCATTACATCTGTTTTAATAACTTTCTAATAACTAGCTTCATTTTCTTTAAAATCACTAAATCAGTCGTAAAATCTTATAAAATCTGTTGAAAGTCATTACATTTTTTTGCAATATTTTTGGATTATTTTTAAATTCTTTAAAAACGAATTTTAAGATTCCGCCTAGCCCTTAGTGATTAATTCCGTAACATCACTTGAGTCCTTCGAAATCCTTAAAGTCCTCCGAATTTTTTTAAACTCCCTTCAACTTCTTTGATATCATTTAAACATTTTCAAAATTGACTAAAATTATTAAAATCTCTTAAAATCCTTAAATTTTTTTAGACTCCTTAAAATCTCTTGAAAATCCTTAAATCATTGAATTGTTTAAATCCCTTGAATTCTTTTAAAATATATTAAAATCTTCTTAAATAACTTTTTAAATAGCTTTAAAAACTGTAAAACCACTAAAACTGTCTTAAAGTCCTTAAAAATTTGTTGTAAATCTTGAAACTTTTAAAAATTATTTTTAAATGCCTTAAAAGAAAATCTTAAAACCCGTCGAGTCCCTACAGTAATTTTTTAAAATCACTTGAATTTTCAGAAATTCTTTCAGTTTTTTTTGAAAATGCTTTAACTCCTCCGAATTTTTTTGAAATTCCTTGAATTCTTTAAAATAATTTAAAATTTTCGAAATTGAGTTCAGTTAATTAAAATCGTTTACATTTTCTTAAATTCCTTAAAATATTTTAAAAATTCATCCCTTGAAATCTCTTCAAATTCATTAAAATCTTTTTAAATAACTTTTCAGTAACTCGCTTTTTGAAATCGTCAAAAAACTCTCGAGAAATCCTAAGATCACTTAAAGTCTTATAAAGTCCTTTAAAGTCTCTTTGATATAACTTTATTTGATATGAAACTACTTAAAATCACTTATTATCGAAAAGTATTATGACATAAGTCGCCAGCAATTGAGGTTATAACCTTAATTACGGCAAATTATAATTTTTCGTGATGGATTGCCTAACCGCACATTTTCCAAATTGCCAACAATAATGAAATAAATGGTTTTTATTTCTTAAAGGCAAAGTTATATCACGATTTTTTACTTGATTTCGTAGAAATTAATTAATTTTAGTCAAACTCCTATCTAAATAATACTTTGCAGTTCACCAAGTGGTATAGCCTTACAGATTTTGATGTTGCCGGCCGAGCGTCAAGCGTGACGTAATATTCATGGACATAGGAAACACGGGACTAGGCAAGCCATCCTAACTTGGCGAGCGGGGTTGAATCCACGGGAGGGAGGAGAATTCCACGAGTGGGGATAGCCGCCATCTTACGATGTGCCATTTGATTAAGCGCACGGGCATTTTTGCCGACAAACTGTGCATGAAAATATAAACATGTGGGCGCTGCCATGTTTGTCGCGGGACATCAAAAGGTGGCGGACCTCTCCCCTCATTGCATC
>NC_046658.1:62441796-62456649 GCF_010883055.1 Belonocnema kinseyi | reverse complement strand
CTTGTTTCCTATGTCCATGCGTAATATTATATGGACGTATGAAACAAGGGACTAGGCATGCAATTGCGGGGGTGATGCAATGAGGGGAGAGGTCCGCCACCTTTTGATGTCCCGCGACAAACATGGCAAAAATTTCGGCAAAAATGCTCGTGCGTATAATCAAATGGCACATCGTAAGATGGCGGCTTTCCCCACTCATGGAATTCTCTCCCCTCCCGTGGATTCAGCCCCGCTCGTCCAAGTTAGGATGGCATGCCTAGTCCCGTGTTTCCTATGTCCATGTAATATTAGAATACTCAATAAGTTTTTGACAATATTAGGTTGTATTATTTGTTTTGAATCGAAAGTTGGTATTATCAGAAAAAAACCTCATTAGAATTTGAACAAGGTTTAAAATTTGTTTAGCAATTATGGATTATATTGGTGATTTTCTTCAAAAAATGGTATTTTCAATAAAAAAATTAGATGTTAAAAAAGATTCACAACTTTTTAAGAATTCAAGGTTATTAAACGATGGTACTTTTGTCGGGATTTTCGTCATGTATTTAAAAACGTTATATATCATTTATTATCAAATACATAACTAGAAAAACTTAAAAATTATGATATATTTTTTAACGAAAAACCTGGTTGAAATTCCTGACAATTTAAATTTAATGTTATGCTGGCGCTGTACACCAGAAATCGGCATTTTAGTAAATAAATCATAAGAGTTAAAAAAATAATGTATTCATTTCTACAATTGTAGATAAAGCGGCCAGCGGTTCTAGGAATTAGAAATACGCGGGATGTTAAACCGAGAGTCTCTTGTAGACATACCCCGGTAAAAAGGTTTGCATTAAAAAGTATTGAAAAATTTCATTCATTCAGTGGTAACGTGAGAAATATTGAATACATCCAGATCCCGTTTTTGTCCTCCCGTTTTGAATATCCACGGCAGTTGAAGTCAGCTCTCAAATTGAATCCCTTTCTGTACCTAGCTCTAAAAATATTTTGATGAATACCACAAAGCAACCAAGAATTAGACAAATTTTAATCCCTTTTTATTTAGTAAATTTTGCTACATTTATTTACTGCTTTCGAATAATAATCAGGTAAAAAGCTTTTTAAAACATAGCGTCGGTCAATTTACAATGTCAGGATTAATTTCCCCACAGAAGGTTCTGGTGAAAAATAATTTTTAAAATTTTTCATCATGATTTTATATTTTTTCAATTGATAATATTTGACCAAAGCGAACATTTGACAATAAAGAAATATATTCTTTCCCTTTGCCTTTACATAATGAATACTTTTTTTGTAAATAAATATAATTGTGTGTGTGCATATTTCATGAATGTAGCAGAATTTAAGAATTGCTTCCTGAAATAACATAGAGCTTGGATAGCAGAGACAGGTAGCAGTAATGTAATATTCACAAAGGGAGCCATGCCCATGTCATGAGGATTATCACTAATTGTAGTTTATGCTTTATACAGCATGCCATACGTCGGTCTTCTGGCATTTCGTTTATATCTCATGCGTGCACACGAATATTCGTGTCAGATTCATCCCAACATCCAGATAACTTTTCCAGGTGAAATCATCCTACCTCTTCTACCTTCTCCCCTTTTTAAAGAACAAAATGAATTGGTAAGTACATTTGTGTAAAATTAGCCCCTCTCCAGTTTTTGTCAAATGTTCACGTTTTGAGACTCTCTGAAACCGAAAAACAGGTTTTTACGAATGTGTCTGTCTGTATGTCTGTCTGTATGTCTGTCTGTGAACACGATAACTTTCGAAAAAATTAATCTATTGGATTGCCCTTGGGCACACTCGTTTAGTGTCCTAAACTAAAGGTCAAGTTCTTTAGCCAGCCATTTTGGATAAAAATTCAAAAAGTGTGCGCATTTTGAATATTTTTTAGACCACTTTGTTGAAAATTCCAAAATTCTCTGCACGGTTATTCATAGTATTCAAAAAGTTGAAAAATTTATCCTCATCACTTTTTTTGAAAAATCAAAAATTACCAGAGTTAGAGCATTTTCAAAATTAAAAAAAAAACAAATTAAAATGAACATTTTAAGCCAAATAAAGCATGATACAAAAAAAAGTCAGGAGAAGAAAAAAGTTGCTTCTCAAAATCCCTACAAGATCATGATAACAATTTTTTTTATTTGGTCGTATAGTTGAAAATTCCAAATTTTATTGTACACAAAATGTTTGAAGCCACATTTTTTCAAGATTTAAAAATTCTATGCACAGTTGTTCATAGTACTCAAAAACTCAAATAATTTATCCTTATGACTTTTTTCCATAAATAGAAAATCATCAGAGTTAGGGCATTTTCAAAATAAAAAAAAAAAACTAAAATGAAAATTTTAAGCCAAACAACACATGATATGAAAAAAGTCAAAAGAAGAAAAACGTTGCTTCTCAAAATCCCTACAAGATCATGATAACAATTTTTTTAAATTTGTTTGAAATGTTGAAAATTCCAAATTTTATCGTACCAAAAATGTTTGAAACCACATTTTTTCAAGATTTAAAAATTCTATGTACGGTTTTCCAGAGTACTCAAAAACTCAAACAATTTATCCTCATGACTTTTTTCCAGAAATAGAAAATCATCAGAGTTAGGGCATTTTCAAAATCCACAAAAAAACTAAAATGAACATTTTAAGCCAAACAACACATGATATGAAAAAAGTCAAAAAAAGAAAAACTTTGCTTTTTGAAGGCCCTACAGGATTATGATAACAACTTTTTTAATTTGGTCGAAAAGTTGAACATTCAAAATTTGATCCTACCAAAAAAAATAAAAATCCACAAATTCCATTTTTTGGTTAAACTATGCAAGATACGAAAAAAATGAAAAGGCTCAAATTAAACGCACTGGAAAAAACAACAAATTCATAATGAATAACTTTTCGACACAAGTTGCGAAAAAATAAACAAAATAAATGTGTGGAAGACGGTACTCGGTACAGTAAAATGTGTAATTAAAAATGGTTTACCTAAATAAGATCTAAAAATTTAATTTTCATATTTCTTTGATAGGGTATGCGCTTTTTACATTCACACCATAATGAGAAGGTATTGGTTTCATACGAAAAATGACTTTCGCGGATTCCATCAAATATCGACGTTTTGAGATTTCCTCAGAAGGAACGGCTATTGTACGGCAATGTACGGCTATTTATAGCTCACGAAAATGTTAACAATTTATTTTGATGGATTTTTTTGCTAACAAGAAAATTATCACAGTTATGGCTTTTTCAAAATACGAAATGAAAATGAATATTCTAAACCAATCAACGCACGACATAAAAAAAGGCAAGAAAAGGAAAACGTTACTTTTTGACAAACTTACAAGGTCATCATAACAGGTTTTAGAATGTTAAAAAAATCGAAAATTCATCTTTTAATCGCACAAAAAATACTGAATTATAACATTCTCATCATAATAAGAAGGTATTGTTTTATGGGAAAACTGACTATCGCGGATTTCTTGAAATTTTTACTTTTCGAGAATCCCTAATTCCCAAAGAAACCGGTATTAGGATGACGTCTGCCTGTCGGTCTTGTCATTATCGTCGTTGTCGTTGTAGTCTGTAAACACGGTAACATTTTAAGTAATTATTTTATTGAATTTCTCTTTGACACACTTTATAAGGATATGAAAAGAAAGGACGATTTCGTTAGCCAGCTATTTTAAATAAAAATGCAATAATTTGGAGCATTTTCAAAATTTGTAAGACCACTTTTTTAAGATTTGAAATTTTCATATAGTGCTGTTTATAATGCACAAAAATATGAACAATTTATCTTGACGATTTTTTTTAATAACAACAAAAATGACCAGAGTTATAGCGTTTCCAAACTTAAAAAAAAAAAATAATAAAAACGAAAATGACTATTCTATGTCATTCAACGCACCACATGAAAAAAATTAACAAAAGAAAAATATTATTTTTTAAAGACCTACACGATTGTCATAACAACTTTTTGAATTTTGTTAAAAAATCAAAAATTCAAATTTTTATCGCACAAAAATGATGTATTATTATATTCTCATCATAATGAGAAGGCATTAGTTTTATGTGGAAACTGTCTATCGCTAAATAATCTGAATAAATGTATCATAAGTTTGATACAGAAGTCTTAAACATAATATAGAAAAGTTAACAGTTTGGACAAAATCGAGTGCGAAGCACGAGATACGTGATGAGAATGAGTTCGTTAAAGCCGAAGAAGCTTTAACAAAGGAGAATTCACAATCACCAAATTGCAGTTTTTGATGCTTGGTTTGTTAACCTTAATAGGTCTGTGCACAAATGTGGGGCAAATACAAAGACCGAGCGCTAAGGGCGAGACAAATGCAGCATCGAGGGCGAAGCGCGAGATGAATACATCGTCGAGTGCGAAGCGCGAGAACCAACAGTCGCGCGCCCTAGGCGCGCTCAAACTTGCGAGCCGCGCGCGCGGCGCGCGATGAGCATGTGACCGCGACGCGGGCAGATTTTTGTAATAGGTTATACGGAGGAATTATAATTAATTATTAATGATTTAATTCACCGATTCTGACCCTTTGTTTATACTGTGAACTCACAAAATTTCGTTTATTTATCAGTAACTAGTTATTGCAATTCAAACTTTGTCCATCTTCACTCTTTCGGGAGGAGCAAGGTGTCCACTTTCAATAAAACGGTGAAAATCGCTATTCTGTAATATTCATAGAAAAAATATCATAAGTTATAAATATCTATCGTTATTTTAAATTTAATAAAACTAATATGATAAGTAGGAACTAAAAATACCTACGTGATTTCTGTATGTAAAAGATTTACGTCATAACCTTATGAGTACATACATGAACAAAAAATAAGAAAATAATTCAGGAAATTCTGCCTGCTTAAACTTCGAAAATCTCACTCTTGAACTTCTCTAAAAGTTATTTAAAGAAACGAGACAATCCCATATTCGCAATATAATGTTTAAACATGTCCGACTTTCCACTAAAACTTCTGAACTTTTTTCTTAAATCCTTCTACAGCAAAAACCAAACATCTTATCTTGATTAAAATATAAGATAACTTTATTAGGCCAATAAACTATATGATAGATAAAATAAATATCAATAAAATTTTGAAGTAAAGTTTTGCGATTTTTTTTCATCAGCTTAACCAAAATACAGAAAATGACAACATTATGTACATGTATATTTTTAAGGCTTCTCGTTTGAAGCGCTTAACACCTTACACTTACAAGATGAAATATGTGACACTAAAGAAGGTTTATTTAATCTTAAATATTTATAGTTTTATAAAAAAATATTTTTATCATTGCAATTAATCAGAATTTGGACTAAATAACTTTTCTTTAGTGTCTTTCATGCAATTTCCTAAACTTTTATCTCGATTTCGTGTGGATTGAGGTTTGGCGAAAAGAATTTGGGTAAATATTACGTGGCCCTAGATTAGAAATAAAAGATTAGCTGGATCATTGCTAAAAAGTTGACCGCTTTAAGTTATATTCATTTTACATTTTATCTTTGAATAATAATTTACTCATGATTTACTTATATCAAAGCGAAATTCAGTAAAGTTTTCAATTAAAATTTTTTTTTAATCGATATCGTTTAGAAATTAGACAAAAGGTGCGCAACATGTCTTGTCACGCAATTGTCCCAAATTATAACTTGAAATAAATTTAAAAAAATAATATTAACACTATTTTAGAAATATTTTAAATTCACAAATATTAATTATATTGAATAGAAAAAGATTTTCAATGGAGAGTAGAATTTCACAATTTAGAGGTAATGACTTTAAAAATCACATTAAAGTTTGTCACACAAATTTTTGTGTATTATCGAGTTGCACTGATATTTTAGGATGAAACTCGAAAAGAATTATTAAAGTATTAATTAATAATTGAAAAAATTAAAAACTTTCAATTTAATACAAATTAGAAGTCGAGCGCCTAGAAGCAGAAAGTACCATATTGGTTTTTGACAACTTTACAGGAGATGATATTGAACAATGTATTCTTCGATTGTAAGGAAATTGAAAAATGTGTACAAATGAAACAGCCGACAATATCATGTCCCTAGAATATTAAAATAGAACCATGATTTCCTTAAACTGGATTTGTGCGTTTGTTGCAGCTCATTTTCTATGTTCTCGAAATAAGATATTTTTTTCTCAAAATCAGAATACTTCAATTTTGAAACTGCAACATAAACATAGCTGCATTCTCATTCTCTGGTGTCTAATTTTTGCTGCAATAAACAACATCGAATCGGCGTACTTTTGAGGATAGGCGTTTTTCTTTGTATGCTTGTCTTTATAACAATAATATTTTTAACTACAGGGCTTCATTAAGCTTGGGTTTTTTCAAAACGCTTTATGTCCCAATTATTTTTCGTCTATTCGATATCAAAATAAATTCGAATAAATATGAGTAAATGTTATCGGGTGATGTGTCCCCTCTGTACTTCTTTTTTATGGCGTTATATCTTTAAAAAAGTTTAATATGTTTTAGTGTTAAGATCACTTATTAAATGTCATCGAGTTTTTTATGTCATCTGGTAACAAAACAGTTTCTCACTAAGTAAATGCTTGAGAGCCTAATTTACATATTTAAATTGATTAATAATTAGATTATTGAATATACTTCTAGATGTGAAAAATTAATTACACTTGAAGCGTATTTGACACAAAAAAAAACAATTTTGAAGCCCGCGAAAACTCGCCACCTATTCGTTGTCTTCCGGTAACATGGGTTTAATATTAGAAGAATCATATTTCGAAGGTAAGCGATTGAACAAAATTTAATAAAATACAACATTCTTACCTGAAAATACTTGATTGTTAGTTTATTCTTGCGTGAAAATATACTTTATAAAATAAAATTACTTAGGATCACTTTGTCATCAAGTGCACAACAAATTTATTTTTATTGAGTGAAGTTAGTTGTAAGACGGAAAATAAACGATATTGCAATTTTTGTTATTTAAAAATAATTTTGAATAACTTTATAGTTAGAGGAGATGGCTCGAATTAGACATAGGGCTCGAATATGGCAAACTTGGATTTTCTGGCAAACTAAAACGTGTACTCCGTTTGTAATAGTAGGCATTGAATGCTCTTTAGTCGAGTAGTAAAAAGTGTAAGTTTTATTGTTCGATGTCCATTATTGGAAACATAAGATAAAAAAAATATAAAAATTCATCCTCGAGTTCGTTTTAGATGAGTCTTAAATGTCCATTTATTACCTTGCGAATGGAGTTTTATCAATAAATGTTGCTTTTAGTAGTGCAGTAGGGTTAGTAGAATAGTATTGTAAAGGAGATATGGAGACGCTTCTCTTTAAAGGTTATGCTTTTTAGACATAAATATTTTGTAGGTAGTGGCTCGAATATGGCACACTAAGAATGGCTCGAATATGACACATTTTGTTTTTTATCAAAAAATCACAGTTATACATTATTAAACTTTCTGAACGTTAACAAGAATGGGTTCATGTATTATTGTACATGATGCATTTTATGCTATGTATTCCACACGTTGCCAGAGGAGCAATTTTACGTGGAGTGTACTACCTGCAACGAATGATCCTAGAGTTGTTGCATCGGAGCATTATCAGCCGTATAGATGTGCGACTATTGTCAATAAGTTCGCTGTAGATTGTATTCTTCAAAATAATATTAATAAGTATTCGCATACCATTAATTTGCTCATTTTTCGTGTATCTCGATTTTTTCTAGATGCGCCGTATTCGAGCCACCCTTTCTCGGTTTTTGAAAACCTCGTTTTTCGGAAAATCTTTATTTAAAAAATAACTGCTGATGATGTAAAAAAATCAACCCTACCGTTCGAAAGGTTCTTCAATAGCCTTTCGAATGACCTATTATTGCTTCAATCTCGGTTCATAGAGTCTCAGCAAATCATCCAATAGGAGTTGGTGTGTCATATTCGAGCCATTTCCTCTACTTTATTGAATAACTATATTGTACATAAAAACAAAAATTAATCTCAGTATACCTATATGATAGCTCAACATAGTAATGTATCGGTGAAGGGACTGTTGTTTGTAGGAAAGTAGAATTTTTAAAATCAGCGAAGTATTTAGGAGCAATATTTGACCATAAAATACGCTGTAAACTCCATTTTGACGCAATGGTATAAAATTAGGTCTTAAAAATAAAGGAATACTAACTGGTTACATACAAGGATAATTAGTCAGTACCATTAAACAGCTGGAAAGCCTCCAAAGGGTTTTCTACATGATGGTCACTGATGCACCTTTTCGTAAGGATCACCTTAGTGATCTTGAGGTGACAGTTCTATATGATAATATTCTATAGGATGATATTTTCGCGATGGAAACTGATTTTATTTGAGGAAATTATCCTTTATAAAAGCCTTGCAGGTCATCTTCCCTAAAAGGGAAGAATTAGTCACATGAGGAGGTTTTGCTGGATACCTATATGGTTCTAAAGTCTCTTAGGGAACAGGGGCTGAAATCTAGAGAAATCTGTCAAGGGCTGAGATAACAACAGCGTTCAGCGCATTCCCTACACTTTTACAGGCCAAAATAATAGCTATCAAAACTTGCTTGGAGGAAATTCGTAAGCGGGCTCATGAGTGCCAGCATATTTGCATTTGTTCTGACACCCAAGCAGCATTTATGGCTCTTAAACCTGAAGAGTTTATTTTCAGACTAGTATGTTGTTGCCTTCAAGATCCTGTTAAGGACGGCGGTACAAACTGGGTTAGTCTAATCTGGGTTCCCGGCCATTAAGATATTGAAAGCAATGAAAAAATAGATCACTGGCTAAGATGAGAGCTTTACAGCCCCTAATTGGCCCGGAACCCTGGTGCGGCACCTCGTAAACATAGGCGAAAAGAGCCCTAGGTAATTTACTCTTGGATATCAAGCAAGATATTGATAGGACACCAAAAAAATGGTGCATTCTAAGAATTTTATATCCGGTACATATAGTGAGGGCACTAATAAACTTTTAAATATGGAAAGTAGGCAGATTAATGCCGTAGTAGGGATGCTTACTGAACTCTGTCCATTGAGAGAACATTTGACCAACATGAGGATTGGAGAAAATGCTCGTAGATGAAAGTTTGCTATGCAAATAATTATATCCCTTATGATTATGACTGACCTCAGATGGATATCGTAGCTTCTGGATCCTACAGATTTTCACAAGATAAATAAAACAGAATGAAACGATAGCATAAGATAATTAAGAAAAGCCCAACGACTGCCTTGACTGCTAGACTCACATTGATTCTGAGGGGTTCTTTCCACTCGGCAAACAAAGTCAGGGCAATAAGCACCTATGCCATGCCTGACCTCACGTACTCATGTATGCTCATCAAATGATCTAACACCGAACGTGAAAGATTAAACAGAATCGTCCGCGTATAAATGGCGAAGCACCGAATGCACCACAATTAGTCGGCGATTGAAAGGGTAGTTTTACCACGATATGGAAACACTATCTGTAAAGCAGTTCTAGATTACACGCCCTTGAATTTATCCATGGAGAAGACCTTGAATATCAGGATAGAAATCATAGAGGAGTTAGAAACGCAACGGAGACAAAAAGCCATCTACGGCGAGCACTCCAAAACGTTAAGTCAATATAAATAGGATATTGAAGCCTCCAATATTCACCTGAAAAAGGGCGTCCTATATCCAGAAGCGGACGGATTCGTCATTGTGATTCAGAGCAGGGTTGTTAGAACCAAAAATGATCACAAACCCGTGTTTTAACAAGACGTGGTGGACCGGTGCCGATTATGTGTAGATATCAACGCATCCATCGAGGACATTATTGATGAATATCACGTAATGGCTCAAAATGAATAGACACAAAGACATGATTATGTGGCAGGCATTATACCCCAACAACTCGCACTAAACGTGGGACTTTTAATAATATGATGGATGCCTTTCTATAGATACATTCCAGTGCCCGTTTCAGAAAACGAAGATTACATCTCATATTGGAAAAGTACTATCCAGATTATATCAAAGTCATTCTACTCGATATTAACTGGAATTTGTAAGCAACCTATACAACTATGATCTCAAAGCATAGCGAGCTCAGACACAAAGTAAGAACAATATGGAGGATCGAGCAACATACATCTATTCATCCTATTGTGATTTTGGCTATAGGCGATGTGCACGCAAGAATCACTGAACATCTTGAACATTTTCTCCTGGCAGCCACTCAGAAGGTGGTTTTATTAAGCACCTGTCGCATTAAAAGGAACTTTCTAGACCATCAGGAAGCGAATGCCTAAAAAAAATATGGACTGCAAGATGGTAGCTTTAAGAATGCATTAATAGGCGACTGTTGTCACCTTTAACGCTCGTTGTCGCTATTTAAGGACAATAGCGTTAGAAGACGACCTCCAAACTTACACCATGCTCCTATTTTCTTACCTGTAACATCATCGCAAAATATTTCAAACATCGTATGGAATTAATGTATTAATGTCCTCATCTTTTAAAGGAATAATTCAAACTTTCTTATTTTCACCGACATACTGAAGGATAATCAACCGAGATACTGTACAATTTCTTAATCTCGTTCCGAAAAGAATAGCTAGAAACTAGCGTATTGACGAAAAATTGAAGCTTGAAAAAGCAATACAATCATTCGGATAAACGTCGTTTTAAATAATAACACCGGAAAACGAAAAAAAAGTGGTCTGCCCAGCGGACTATACCAGCATATCTATATGTCTTTGGGGTTACTGAATCCGAATCTGGGGTCCAAATAACCCAGTTGGCTCATATTTTTTCGAAAAAAGCAAAAATAGACGTGAAATCGACGAAAACAGCGATTTTTCGTGTATATTTTTGCAACAAAAAAATATTTTTTCCTGTCCGCTGGACCTAATCAGCATATCTATAGGTTTTCTGGATAGCTGAATTCGAGTCCGGGGTCCAAAGAAACCAGTTTGCTCATATTTTTCGAAAAACGTAAAATCTACGAAAACAGCGATTTTTCTTGCATATTTTTACAAACAAAACTTTTCTAGGTCCGGCGGTCTTGAACAGCATACTTATATGATTTTGGGGTTTCTGAATCCGAATCCGGGGTCCAAATAACCCAGTTGGCTCATATTTTCTCAAAAAGCGCAAAATAGATGTAAAAATGACGAAAACGTCTATTTTGCGTTTTTCGAAAGAACATGAGCCAAGTGGGTTATTTTGACCTCGGATTCGGATTCAGCAACCACAAAAATCGCTATTTTCGTCGATCTTACGTCTATTTTTGAGTTTTTCAAAATTATTGAAGCAAAATGGGTTATGTGGACCCCAATTTCAGAGACCCAAAAACCATATAGATATGCTGATTGAGACAACCGGGCATGAAGACATTTTTTTGCAAAAATATACATGAAAAATCGCTGTTTTCGTCGATTTTACGTCTATTTTCGTATTTTTCGAAAAAATATGAGCCAACTGGGTTATTTTTAGACTCGATTTGGATTCAGCGACACCAGAAACATATAGATATGCTGATTTAGACCACTGGGCCTTAAACAATTTTTTTTGCAAAAATATACATGAAAAATCGCTGTTTTCGTCTATTTTACGTCTATTTTTGCGTTTTTCGAAAAAATATGAGCCACCTGTGTTATTTGGATCCCGAATTCGGTTTTAGAGACCTCAGAAACATATAGATATGATGGTGTAGTCCGCCCGGCAAACCATTTTTTTGGTGTGCCGGTGTAATTGGACTATACTTTATCTTGTTACGTATGCATGATGAGAGATCATATAAACTTCTCACATCAGGTGATATATCAGCCAATCATAACTTGTAAAGACTGCGTCATTTTCTAGCATTATTATGTGCCATTTAAACAATAATTATAATTATTGAGAAAGGTCAAAGTAACTCATAAACGAAAAATATGAAATTTAAACCATTTGTAATAAAAAAAAATACTTTTTCCAAACATTTTTCATAATGAATGTCATGGAGTGGCTTTATTAAATTTTATAATAAAAATAGTAGTTCCTCAGAAGTTAAGAATTTTTTTTTACATTTTTAGAAAATTAGAAATACAACATAACAACATAAAATGTTCAGTCTAACTATAAACATTATTTTTAGCTTTGCGACTAATTTTTTAAGAATTTTTGTTAAGCATAAAAGCAAAATTTTCTACCCGTTTTATCGCGCAAAAATTTTCCTGGTGAGAAGGTTTAAACTGCCCTCGAAACATGTTGGTTCCCAGTAGTTTAAAAAAGACGGAGCAAAAATAGGAAAAGCGTGAAAGGTGGGTTTGGTTTTTTCTTTTCCCTTTTCTCTCTCTTTTTTCTTTGTTAAGATATTTTTCTGTAACGAGCTGAAAACAAGGATACTCGGATACACACATACTTTAGCTGATTACGCTATTTTGTACTATTTATTGCACAAAATTAATTTGTTAGGGATTATTATTTTTCTCAAGGTCTTTTTTATATGAATTGACACGAGGTCTCAAGAAAATATAAATTTGAGTATTTCTCAGGTTTTTATCAAGAAAGTAATGTTCTATCCTTCAACGGGAGTATGAAATTTTCATTAATGATAGCAAGTCACTTCTTATAGCGATCATATTTATTAATACATAGTATATTCAGATACTTCACGTACCATTAAATAATCCCAGTGCCCAGTAATGATGAAATTTCACAGGATTAATTATTTATCTATTCAAGTTACAGAAAAAATTAAAAAACGCACAAAAGATATAATGATAAGGAGGGATTTAAATTAAAATTAAATTAATTTATGAAATTAAAAGTTATCTTCAAATGTTAGGATCTGGTAAATATATGAAATTACTTAAAGTATGTTCGAATCTATCATCTTGCATTTTGCTATCAAAAATAGTAAATTAAATAATATATTTTTATTCATTAAGAAATTACAATTGTTACAATCCCTTAATTACCTAATACCTACCTTTTCTGACTTCAGCGAAGATCCTTTCTATGAGATTCGAAAGAATATTAAAAAAATAAATTAAACACCTTCCTTGTGAAGCGAAATATCAAGTCGCTGCATTTTATTTGAAATAAAATTTTTAGATAAGCTTGTAAAAATATGAGAAGTTACGTTCTGAAATAAATTAAATCACGTGGTCCTAAAATCTTTGAAACCCGTACTTTGTGATTAAGGATTTCAAGTCTCTCACTTCGATCCATTGGATTTATAAGATTTCTTCAGGATCCTTTTAATATTCGCGAACATTTTTGAATATGTGAAAAAATTCTGAGAACTCCGGGGCGATGTAAAACTGATTTTCAACTCTTCCTAAGTCGCTGGACGAAGTGGTATTTCCGAAATGAATAGACTATCAAGGTTACGTGATGCTAAGTAATGATTTTTAAAATAAATTTGGAATCTCGTTACAATTAAATGCTTTTTAATTCTAAGAAAATATATAATATTCGAATCAAGCAAGGAAAACAAATATTTGATCAATATTTAAAAAATGTAAAAAAAGGGAAAGGAAACGCAATAAAGTTCAAACTAAATGTGGTACATTTTCTATAATATATTTTACATTATAAACCAACCATACATCATAATAATAATATCTTATATCCTTACACCTAAACGGGTTTTATTCTGTATTCTCGTTTATATACTTTTTTCATATTTATAATTTGTTTACTTTTTCATAATATTTATATATTTATATATATATTTATATTCATCATCTGCATCATCGTCATCATTATTTATAATATACTTCATATGCTATATTATGTATAATATCATACATGTTTTTTCACGCATGTCCAAGACTTCTTGTGTGTGCGTCCACGCGTTCGATCGCGCGTGCCATTAAAAGTGTTTCCTTGTGTTTATGTGTTTAATGTGTGGTTGAGTTCGTGCCGCTTTTGTGTACACATATGCAAAGGTTTCACGTCGTTGCGAGTTATACGTACCTACAACTTTTTCGCTCGATTTTTTCTGACTATTGATTCCACCGCCAGCATCCCTTATAATTCCTATGTATAAGCAACGAGGCTGCTATGGAACCCCGTGGGCCTTATTCGTTACACCATGGAAGTTTCTAAACTTCTTCCTAAGCACCTCCGTCGCTCTCACACTCACACTGTATCTCTCCATTTCGAAAAAAGATCTGACGACAATTATGTTTGGACGTGTGATTGCTACCTCCCTCGTTTCTATGACCTTATTAGTATTTTCTACGCATCACTTCTTATATCGTCCAGGGATACACTCTCATTCTATCTTTTTTTTATTGCATGAGTTTCTTTAAAACTTACTTGTTCTTTAAAAAATCGATTTTTTACTTCATTCTGTTTTAAAATTCCTTTATGAATTCTCAATCTTCGTAACATGTTACTCGCCTTTTCAAAATATGTGAACTGGAAAAAGGCACCTAACTCTTTAGCGTACGGTCTTAAGTGATATGCCGTATCGCGACGGGATCCCAATTTTTGGGACCACAGATGCGCGCGAAATATCTACGAGAAATCAGGGAACGTCGGGTGTCTGTATGAATAATCGGACGCGATAGCAATTAATTTTTAATTATGTTCTCTTCTTTTGGGTGCTTTCTCTCGCTCATGTGCTAGCCCTCACACATTTATGGAACACTCACACTCTAGGTTATTTGTATATGTATATATTTATATATCTCAGGGGCGCAGGGGGTCCGATAGGCTAGCCACAATACTTCCTTAATAATTACGGCTCGTTTAATTACTTATCACTACGATTTTTAACACAGTATATCTCTCACGCCAGTTCATAGGGGCGTCTTGGTTTTTTTTTCTTTACCATCCTCAATAAAGTACTCG
>NC_046658.1:62419707-62441696 GCF_010883055.1 Belonocnema kinseyi | reverse complement strand
ATCTACAGTTATTCTTACACCTGTAAGCATATGTATATATAATATACATATTTTCACATATACGTGCATTTTTCATTTGCTGTTTACTTCAATCTCACTGCGCGATGTGCACACATGCTTTTTTAAAATTCCTTTTACAGCCAACTTGCACTAACTAAGTATACTCTGCGGTGCTCTGTATATCGGTAAGTAATAATTGGCTTGGCTGCTACCCCGCATAATTGCCGCTTCTCACGCTACCTGCCGAGGACATGTCGCGTCAACCCCATAAATAAAGACGCTAAGGACATTCCCAAGAATCGTCTTAATCCCTTTACTAACTTTTAATCGTTCAAACTTGCCTAATCGAGCTACTGGTCATGCATATGTCAACCGAAACAACTTTACTTTGATGAATTATTTCCACTTTCGTTCCCTCCACTTAAACAAGAAAATTTAATAGAGAGTTGTTAAATATTTCGTGAAGAAATCTCGTGTTAGGTAGAAACTTATATAATGGATGTGAATTTTATTTTTTTGGATAGTGACATGCGTTGGTTTGTTCATCTTAAAATTTTCACAATTTTTAATTTAACCACTTTAGACTCTTTATGTAATGACAAAATATTTTGAATTTATATGAATGCAATATTTTGTCATTTTAAATTTCCATGATAGAACAAATATACAAAATATTTGAATCTTTTAAAATAGATATGATTTGAAGTTTAAATGAGAAATGTCCATTTTTGGAAAACAAAGATTTTGAAATCGTAAAAAATTGGGTCAATAAAAATTTCAGACATGAATTTAAATTTAAATTTTTGAAGATGAATTTTAAACATCATATTTAAAAAACATTTTACACTTTACATTTAAAAAATGTAAATCGGCCAAAGATTTTATTTATATGAAATAATAATTATTTTAATTTGTTGTTCAACTTAAAATGTTAGAATAGTGAAGATTAAAAATTGCTATAATTAGCATCAAAATTATAATATATCAAAGCAATTGTATTATATTATTAATTAAAAATTTTTGTAGTTTTGGTTTAATAGTAATTTTTAGAGCTGGAAAAGGGAAGGGAGAAGTTTTGTCGCACCCTACCCGTTTTCTAGCTAAAAAATGACCAATATTTTCTTTCTTTTGTATTTGGATGGCTATTTATTTTGTTTACATTAAAAGCATATTTTCCACTTTCATCTTAATACATTTAAACATTATTAAATTAAATTTTTGAAAATTTGACAATGCTTGTTTTTCGAATCGCTGAATTTGAAAACCTCTTAAAATCTCGATAAGTTACTAGTTAACATTCTTAAAATGCAAACTCTTTGAAATTAAAATTTCAACATCGTTATCTGAAACTCCAGCACTTTCGTACGTGATCCAATTAAATTCCTTCCAATTAGACGGACAAACATTACAAATAAATTCTGGCGCGGAGCACTACAAAATTCTACTTTACTAGATTCCTGAAAATAGATCCATGTCAATAAAAATTTATCAAAATAAAACTACGAGAAAGGTAGTAAACGGTTCAAGAATGAATCAATACAGATTCTAGAGCGAAATCCCGAAAATTTCATAAAACCATTGAAAGACCACGGAAATTTTATAGTGTGAAAGTATTAAAGAGCTCAATCAAAATGGGTCGAGGAATATTAAATGAAAGTTCGACAGAATCATAGAAGAGAATACACATTAAATGTTAAATAAGGGTATAAAGCTATTGGCTAAGCGTAACGAAGATAAAATATAAAGGGTTCAATAAGTAGACGCATGAAGCACAATGCTCTAACTGGAATGAGAGCAATTCAAATAGAGCCAAAGTGGAATGGGCTGAAATAATAAAAAGCGAAGTACAAAATAAAGTAAAGGGAGTATTGAGGTCAAAAGGATTCGCATAGCACCTTTAGGAAAAATTCAACTCCACTGATTTCATTACGATTAAAATGTTTTTGAAATTCGCTAAAAGGCTGGAGTTTAATTTTCCTCATCCACAATTCTGCTAAAATTTTTCTTTAAAAAACATTTGCCAATAGGGAAGTTAAATGTAAGTGAGATTATAAGAAATTTTGGAAAGATACAAAAAGTTTGAATCTAGTCTCTGACTTAACTTTTGCCTAAAAACTATTGATTCCTTGAATCTAAAATTCGCGGCATAAAGGTTTCACCCAAATTGCTTGAAATATTCCGAGTCCTCTTTTTGCTGGAATTGCTGGCTCGCAAATGACCGACATCCATAATTTTACATTCTCAAATCTGCGAGAAACCAGGGTCTATGATATGCGGCTCCAACTGCTCGAAAGGGCATGTTTCTCGAGTGATTGTCAGCTCTCACGCGATAAGAATTCTTGTCAGAGGAAGCGATAAGGAAGCGTGAGAATCGGTAATTCGGTGACTTTTTGACATTAGCACTTTATACCCTACGCGCAAAACAAACAGAATTTGAATCTGACGCCAGAAAGTTATAGAGAGTACTCAAATATGGAGAAAATCCGGTATAGAAGAAGATTGCGAGGAATGACGAGAAAAAGGAAAAAGATAGAAGGAATTGGATTTCGTCGTAGCTCGCGAATGCCATGATTCGATAAAAGGCCGATGGAAGGTGGTCGGAAGTTGAAGCTGGAGCTTGAAAGCGCCAGCTTGCCGGGTTCAAAACGACGTGTCGCTTTTTACACACTCTTGCGGCAAAAGTCCTCGATATAAGGCAACTATATCGAGTCAATGGTTATGTTATAAGATCATAGAATCTCATACAATTCTAGGAAACTAAAATTTAACTCGCCAGCAGGTGTACGTAGCAGCCACATCACATTTGCTTTTGTTTTTTCGCAACTCATTCGGTTCCTCTTATTCGAAATAATAGAAAAACGTTTAAAGTTAGAAACTCAGAAACATTAAACATGACAACCTTCTCAAAGTAACAAAACAATTTGCAAACAATTGCAAACAACAGATGTTAACAAAGTCATTTAAACATTAATAAATCTCAAACAATCTTTAATTTCTCGAATCAAATCCTATCAGGATTTTGTAATAAACAAATTGCTAAGCTTTGAGTTAAATATATATGTACAACAAAAGTCAATACTTTATGTAGAAAAATTGACTAAATCGGTGTACTGAACAAGCTTTTAATTAATTTCCTGAAGAGATGTCTAAGGGAAAACTAATTAAGACTTATAAACTTTAATTTCTTTCCTCAATTTAAAGCTGATTTAGAATCACAGAGTAAAAATATTCTTACGAAAGATTATAGTCAGTGAGTAACCAACATTTTCTAAAGAGAATTCTTCGATCATATTTCTGTATTACCCAAGTCCTATCTGAGTAGTGAATTACATTTTCCTAGTGCATTGTCACATTCTCTCGTAACGTTTATACTTTTTTTTTTGATACACGTTATCCTAATAAACAACTGGCTAGATTAGACTAGACTATGTCTAGAGCATTTCTTAAGTTTTCGCGCCGCTATTACTTTAGACGCTGGTACTGTGTACTCGCGTATCGTTGTGTCGGGTGAATTTCTGTGGGATGAGATGTGTGTATATTTCTCGTGTGGTGTGCGTGAGTGTTTGACGATAATTGGCTCTTACCACTGTAGGCTTATCTCACAACAGGGTTGTATATTTTGTTCTGCTCCTTGTTTTCTCCTGTGTTTTCTTAATCCCCCTTTCCCTTCTTTAGCCAGCTACACGCTACTTCAATTATTTATCTACTTATCACCTTACAGCCTATCCCGTCCTTATCTTTATCATCCTTGAAACTTCGATGCTCTCTTACGTCCCCCTTAAAATTACGACTCTAACTACTTTTTCTCACGCGTCGCTAGGCGCATTGCATACCTATGTCTTACAAATCTATGCCTTAATTCCTAAGGCGTCTTCCCTCCAAACTTTTTACAAAGTAAGTTAGGTCCCTGATTATCCTCAAGGATTAGAGAACCTTGCTTACTGGCTTTGCAGTGCTCAAGATCCGAGAGTATCATGTAAAATGCGGCAACATTTTCAATTATATTGAGTACCAAGAGCAACATCCATTGAATATACGTCAGAAAAAGGGAGAAAATCTATTTCTGGATAAAAACTTAAAATAATTTCGAAAATCCTTTCTCCCTTTTTCCAGTCTTCCTTTCCAAAGTCGTCGATACTCTCGCTTCTCGTCACTTTTTCACAAAATCACCTATATTTGTTATGTTTTGAGTAAAAGAGTGGGCTATGTTCTACTCTAAGGTTTCTGTTACCGACATTCGTTTCGAAATGACTAGATCGATAGAATAATTTTACAAATTTTGGAGGATGAGAAACTTCAATTTTTATTGAAATGTATGCATCACAAAGCCTGATAAATCATGAAAAGTACAAAACTTCTGAAGTTGAAATTGCAACCTCTATAAGCTGGACGAAGAAAATAACATGCAAGATGATGATGATCACAGTCTTCGATATAATTATTTTATGTGTTTAATCAATATCCATATAAAATACGAACGAAAAAAAAACAATTTTTTAGATTATGCATTTCCATTAATTTTGAGATTCATTATTAATTTGCATTGATTATTTCCTTCCACATCAATATAGGAATTTTTTAGATCGCCACGGAAGCATACGCTCAGAAATTGTCAGTCTCGGTAACATAAATCTGAGTTCAGAATAGAGCCTGCTCTTCCACTGTCTTGTTTTTTTTGCCTAGCTAATAATGTACACGTTTCTTTGTATCGCTCTCGCATTTGTCAGTTCCCTTTGTACGCGATTGCACCACCTGACTTTTTTTTCTAATTTGCTCGCCTTTTCTTTGAAGCTACAACACGATCAGCACTCTTTGCTTTATATATGTATAATATGTATATACGACGCTCTCGGAGTAACAGTTCCAATCTTGACTATGTATACGTATGTATATGTATAGTTGTATTTATATATCTATTTATTTATATATTTATAACGTTCTCCTCTTGCATTGCCCTTACATCGCTCGTGTCGTGTCCTTGGTAAGGCTATTTGTAATCGTAATAATGAAAAACGTGGGTTCGATGATAGAAGAATAATTATTGGACACAATTCGAAGCTTTCTGAATTTTTTTTCGATTATGTACTATTTTTTGTAATAAACTAGAGGCGTTAAGCCAAGCTACTTATGAACTAACCTTGTACCTCGTTTGATAAGCGTCTCGCAAAAATATCAAAATACTGCCAGCTCATCTAAGACTCAGATTAAAAATATCCAGAACACGTTTTTTCTGATGACGATTTTTGAGGAAGTAGGATAAATTTAATTTACTTTGCAATCGAATTATTTTTATAGATTGCTGCGGAAAACGAAAACACATTTCGTTTGAGGTAATAGATGTTTTTCTATGTTTTTCAAAATATGGATACTTAGTTATGTTTAATTGCACTTTATAATTGCACCTCACGAAATTCTTTGGCGATTAATAGGGATTTAAAATTCTATAATTTTCAAAGATTGAACTGTATGCTTTGCATATTTTTTAAAACCCTATCGATCAGAAATCATCGCATATTGTCGGTCTTTGTCTCAATTTCTTCATGGCTTGTCACTGTGTTTTATTGTTATAATTGCGACGATATGCAGATGCCAGTGTGTTTAATAATCCTATGAAATTATGAAGTCTAGAATATGTTTCGAAAATATGTTAATTCGCGAATAAAGACAATACTCTGATGTTTCGAAAGTTTTTAAAAAATTAGAGATTATTTCGAAAATACTATCCAAGTATTAGTAATTCTCTGAAGCAATGCTGTCAAAGCACAAGCACACATTTTATTTATTCTCCAAAAGGTTTTACAGTTATGATTATTGTTACAACTATTTTCGTCTCGATTTGAATCGTCATTCGGAATCTTGCTCTGAAGCTTAAAGACGTTGCTGCCACGATACTCTTACGTATATGTAAACCACGACAGGTAATCCTTTTGGATTAAATTAATTGATATATCAGACCCACGTTTTTCGTTCAGCGCCTTTTTTGATCTTTATATTTTTGATTTAAAAAAAGCGAGAACCTCTTTTTTTGATTCGTGTAAAGAACGTTCTACCCGTCATTTAGATTAATAGTAAGTACATTACCACTTCTTCGCACGTATATTTTTCCTTGAATGACTTGAAATCACTTTCTTCATTGTTCTACTTTTCTGGCTTGATCTTGTCCTCAATTTCTCTCTCTTTCTCTTTCATTTCTTGAACATATATACACGCGTACTTCTTCGACCAGACTTCACAGCCAGAATCAACTAATTTGGTATCAGTTGTAAAAATAATCTTTATATCCTCAGTTCATTAAAAATTAGAATAAACTTATTTCTCGAGAACTAATCGACATGACTTATTACAATTAATTATATCACGCATATTCCAAGTGTGGCTTTTTCAACGTTTGAAAAATATTCAATCCGAGTTACTGATATCAGTTACAAAATTTCTCCAAAAGTGAAAATTTCAATTAAGTATTATATATCGTCTAAAGCGCAATGGTACTATTTTTCTGAGTCGATTCTGCTTAAAATGGCACATCACTAGCGTGGATTTGTGCGTTAAATCTCCCACGAGGGTTTGCGACGTCTGGATGGAGAAATCAACGGATGAAGGAGCAGAGATTTTTTACTTTGATGAAAGAGGGAAGATAATTTTAGTTATTACAATACTTAACAAATCATAGTAAAAACTTTTCTAATTCCCTGTAAAAAGGCCCAAACAATTATTAGCATATTTGAAATAACATGTCTGTAACTAAATAGCAAAGAAAATAATGTTTAAAAGGGATTCTTAATAAAAAATTCAGAAGTTCTCAGCATTTACCGATTGTCTATAGAGTTTTATATCTCTCGCCCGTTCTTTTCACTCTAGTCTGTGCGGGATTCCAATAAAAGGTTGTGTTTTCAGCGGTACGACCAGCCTTTTAGAAGTTTATCGGGAGGACAGGACACGCGATCGCAAGAAATACTTCACTTCTAATCTAAATTTCGTGCTGTGGGTGCAATATGACTACCTACGAGTTCTTTTTTTATGCCCTCCTCTCGCTTCTCTCTTTTGGTTCCATCATCTTTCACACTGTGTGCATTAGCGAATGTTTTAACATCTGACAGTTCTGCGGGGCGGTCGAGTCGAAATTCGGGGCATCCGTGGGAGATTTTGTTTTTGACAAAGTGTCCTATTCACGAATCCAAATATAAGATATAGACCTTTAGAATCAATATAAATACAATAGAGAATTTATGATTAATAGTATTTTCAATTAAAATGGTCTAGACTTAAATCTGGAAATGCCTAGACACATCCACTGTCGCTTTTCCAAGTTCTCGTTTAGAAAAAAGGTTGAAAGCTGTCTAAGAGAATTTGGAAAAGTTAGAAGTGCAAGGGTACTCTAATTGTTAATCTTCAGTCTTGGCGACTTTCTATTTTATCACTTAAATCTCGATATATCACGCTCTCTATGTATACATCCAGTATACGATTGTGTATAAAAAATCTAGTCTTTGGTTAAAAACTTTATCTGGCGATCATTTGATAGAGATCTGCTGTTAGACCTCGATAGTACCCGTTTGGTTAGTGTCTTAGAAAAATGTTAAAATCTGAACTAATGGAGATGCGATGAAAAGTCGTTTCTCTAGGTTTTTTATCCTGCGATTGATTACTTAGATTTTGATTTCTTTTCGCGTAATTGCGTCACCATGGTCAAGTTACTAGCATTACAGTTAAACGACATTTTCGCCCTTGATAGTCACAGTTTCTTTGGTATCTTTGGCTTTTTGTTTCCCGAAAATCTCCGGCGTCATCACCGAATTTCGGCTCGTTCTCGAGTACCACCACATTATGATATACCTAACTAACTACCTACTTGTTTTTATTTAGTTTTTTTGTCTAAATACGCTTCCCACATTTGCTCTACGTTTATAAATTTTTCGATTAATATACGACAACCTGGGTTCGTGTGGCCCTCATAAAATCGCCGCGATCGAAATCTACAAAAATAACGGATCATGTCTTTGGCGCAATCGTGCCCCTTGCGGAAGATCCAGTCTCGCGTCCCTCTGGGATCGATTAATTTATTAACTATGCGGATTTTTTAAGAGGGCCTCGAAAAATCGGGCGAGATTCATCGGAGTCGCTATACCACTTGCGAACGACTTTTTTTTTGGGTTTTTTGCTTATTATTTACTCTCTTATCATGTCGACATCACAAATGATTATAGATTGTGTAACCCTCCGAACGGAAACGGCACGAATAAAGACGGTGGTTCGTTATCGATAGTTCTACCGAAAAATCATGATTTTATTAATATTTTCATGAAGCATCGAAATTGATCATTAATCACTAAACGAACCACCGTTTTATGAATGGTGAAACGGGTTCAGAGAATTTGGTGTTTAGTATTATAACCCGCTTTATCGAAGTGCCAATTGGCAAACTAGAATTGTTAATTGAATGATTCTTTCAATATCGCATCAAAATCGATGTCCTTATCGGCATTGTACATGGTTAGTTAAGCGAGAAGTGGCACGTTTCTTCTCGACAATGCTGTTAATGTTGTAGCGCTAATGACATTGATGTTGGTTGAGGCGATGTTAATGATTGTTGTTGCTGTTGTTGTTGCTGCAGCTGTAGAAGTTATTCCTGTCGATGGGTTGTGCTTGCTTACCATCACACTAGGAGGCTAGGCGTCAGCCAGTCCTCATCCGCTAGCTGGACCGCAACCAAGAACACACTTTACCATTTGAACACACAAACGCAAGTTAAGTCATGATGTCCAAAATTCAAGAGGAGTGAAAAATAAACTAGTCAGTTTCTCCCTCTCTTACACCTTCGAACTCTCCTTACAACTTACTCACACTTTCTCACACTAATGTGCTAATTTATAGTCTTTTTTTCTACAAAAAAGGCCCAACCTAATGTCAAATTAAGGCTTTATTGTTAGATTCTTTATGATGAATCTTCTACAATTTAAATGGATAGATTTCATTTTGTTTTTTCAGTCTTTCTAGAGTTCTCTGAATTCCTTATATTTATTGAAAGCTTTTGCGATATGTAAAGATACTAGATATATTCTATTTTTAAATTCTCATTTTCAATTTTAAAAACATGATGCCATTTTTATAAATATATTCTGACATTCTTAAATTAATACAAAAGGGAATTTCAATTTCAGTTGTATAGTTTTAGATCCAAATTGATATTCAGCTTCCCTTTTCGACGTTGTTTATGAACTATTGATAAGAAAGTAGATACTATGAATATTAGTAACACGCGAATGGAAATAACTTTACTAATTACACTATAGTATGAAATATATTTAACTCTCAGAAAAAGATAGAGTAAAGCTTTAGTTGTTGGCATTACAACGGGCATTGGTACTTAACTCGAATTTTTTAGAGAATACACATTTTAAGCTTGTTTTGCTTATATTAAATACATTCTGGTATAATTTTTGCATATAATATCTATATAAATATACATTTGTCTGAAATTAATTAAATTGACGTCCATTTTTATATTGCCAATAACCATAGGCCGATGCGTCAATAAATAGACCTGTTTTCCTACTGGCGTTTCAAAAATATAATTTTATGAGTGATTTAATAAAGGTTCAGTAAAGGAATAATTTTACGAAATATGCAACGCTTTCGATTGATCGATTTATTTGTAGATTAAATAATTATTTCATTTTACAAGCTATATTTGAAACCTTATTTTTTGTTATCTACAATATTTACAGCATTTATTTTAATCGAACAAGAAAGTCAATTTGATATTAAGTCTGACCATATCTTTAAAATTTTGTTTTTAACGAAGAAATTAAATAAAGGACAAGCGATGCTGTGTTCTGATGGTTGGTAGTGATCATGATCATTGTGCCTGCGAACCGAAACACGTAAATAATAAATTTAACCTTTTTGATTGACGAATATCCGCTTATAAAGTTTAAATGTTATATATTTTAAGAATTATTATTAGTAATATCATTTAAGCAATTAGATTTTCACTAGAAATAGAACATTCGTCAAAGATTATAATCTTTATCAAGATAACATTCGTTCAGAAAAATTTCCAAGAAAAGTGAAAACACTTGTGCAATCGCTTTTCCTTTAATGAATTTTGAACATGCGTACATTCGAAACTTTAAAATAAGTTATAAATACATTTATGAGAATAAAATAACGTACCATAGTGCAGCCTAAAGCGAACTTGATTTTCTGACTGAATTTATTAAAAATATGTAGAATGAGGGTTTTTGTAGTTCGGCGAATCAACTTTATACCGAAACGTTCGTTAAGAGGTTACTAATGCTACTAAACTATTAATTGAAGAGTTTTCTTTTATCGAATACTAAAGTTAAATTTTGAAGTTAAAAATGAATTGATAGTTAGTAAATGACTTCCACACACAGTGGATTATAATGTCAATTATAATATCGAAATGGGTATAATATGAATATTATAACCAAACCAATTTTTTGATACATGCAACCTATCAATATGTATGTACCACGAAGGAATCATAAGGAGACCTAACTCCGTTCCCCCACTTGGCAATAGAAACATTACCGTAGGTGATACGCACATTACAGGAAGATCTTAGATTTGAGTGCGCAGGTGCGCAGTTGTCCTCTTCCTATACATGGAAAAGTGTGCGAGTGAGAAAGTTTGTCAAATTCACGTAAGTTGAGAGGTTCTGTTTGTTTATTTTGATGCAAGTGTCAGAAATGTGTTTTAAGCCATGAGGTGTCAAGTTCCGGGTTGTGGACGAAGCTACACGCCGAAGAAGGCAAATACACTTCGTTTTTTTAAAGCCTTCACTGTAAGTACAATAAACGTCTAATATACTTTATTGTTTTACCTAACTGTCATTGAGTCTTGAGAATCTTTAGCCCATTTATCATATTACAAATTTAAAAGGTACTCACCTATACGTTTCCTTTTCAAAATCTGTTCACACATTTTTCAAACAAGTACCGAAAATACTGTTTATGTATTTATTTTGTGTATCTTTCGTATGATGATCAACAAAAGAACACAACCTCAAACTTACGTGAATTTGACAAACTTTCTCACTCGCACACTTTTCCATGTATAGGAAGAGGACAACTGCGCACCTGCGCACTCAAATCTAAGATCTTCCTGTAATGTGCGTATCACTTACGGTAATGTTTCTATTGCCAGTTTCAGATGGCTTCCCACTGGAAGTTGGGTCTCCTTATTATTCCTTCGTGGTAAGTACCTAAGTCTTACACAAATAAATTTATCATGTTAAAAAATGCATTTTGTTCTGAAGTAAACAAGTTTTTAAACTATTTTACTATAAACAAGCTGTTCAAAAGCTCATTTCAAATCAATTTAACAAAAATCGTAACTTAAAACCAATTTATATAAGCAATTTTTTTAATCTTGCAAATTAAATTCAGTTAGAATTCTAATATTTCTAAAACCGATAAAACTTTTTAATTACTATCTAATGTACAGTAAATTTAACATGCACATTCTAATCATATAGTTGGTAGAATTATGAAATCCCCTTTTTTATTATCTAAAATCTTGAGGTGAAAATTTTGTCTTACGCTTCGAAAGATATTCTTTATTTTTTAAATTAGGAAACATATTTGGAAAATAGGTTAGGTATTTAAATTTAGAAAGTTAACACAAAAATCATTAAGTTGTTCAAATTCAGAAAAAAAGAAAGAACAAGTTTCATAATAAATAATGTATATTAAAGGTTTGTTATTAGCATATATTTATTAATTAGAGAAATATTAAAGTATATAAAAATAAGAATATGGATTTAGAATATCGAAAAAAGCGGCATTTCATAATTCACTTATATCTAAACTACTGTTTTGATTTAAAAGCGCAATACAAAAACCGTTAAGGGGATCACCAATTCAATATTAGTTCGCGATTATTCATAACAATTCGAAGCAAAAATTTTGCTATTTAGAGATTCTATTTTTAAATCATATTAAGATATTTGAAATTCCAAAGAAGTAATTATTTCATAATTTCATAATATAATTGCGACTTTTCACAAGAAAAGGCTAACTTTTTTGGTATAGAGTTACCTATTTGCACTTACAATTATCCATTTTTACTTTCTGAATACATTTTTTCTCCAAACTCAGTAAAAACAATTGAGCACGTCCGTTCTTAATATTAAAATTATTCTAAAGCATTACACAGCCACACGAAAAAAGTTGTCGGATCTAGGTATGAGATACATGTACCCCTATGTATTTTAATGCGCCGAATACAAATCCGTCCTCAGGATTTATCCAGCGGGTCTAGGTTTAGCCCTAACCTTAATAAAACACCTCAAAACTGGTTAAATAGCTGTTTTTACGTGAACAAAGTTGAAGAAAAAAATCAGAAACCTAAAATCTCAGTCAAAATGTACTCAATAGGGTGTCTCAAAAAGGCTTTTGTTTTTTATAGGGCAACGATCCTCCCAATTTCATTTTAAATCCAAAAAAAGAAAATCCCTAATTTTTTTCATTTTTTTATTTTACGATTTTAACAGGTTTGAGGGACTTGAAGTTTCCCATGCAAAATACATGGGGAAAAATCACTTTTTTTAGTTTTTGGAATAATTTTTTAGGTTTTAAAAAAATGTGACGGGAGAATATAGGAGCCTGTAGAGAATTATCGAACGAAGAATTTCATGTATCATATATATGGGTTTGACACCCCTAACACACCCCCACGAGTACCTGAAAACTACTCTTAAAACAAAAATGTCAATTCTTCATGAAATCGACATTTTAAGCACTGTATTCTGGTGTTTTTTTTACTTAAAATTATTAATATTGGTCTAATGGAATATTTATTATCATGGGTTTACTAATTTTTAATTATTTAAATAAATAGAATTTGTTTGAATTTTTTTTTCGAAAATTAATTTTTTTCCTTTAAAATTATTACTGTTAGTCTAGTGGAATATTTAATAACATTGGTTCATTAAATTTTAATTGTTTAAACAAATGGAATTTGTTTAAATAATTTTTTTAAATTCGTTTTTCCCTAAAAATGATTACTCTTTGTCTAGTGGAATATTTATTAACATTAGGTCATTCATTTTTAATTATTTAAATAAAAGAAATCTGTTTCAAAATTTCGTTTCGATTTTGTAAAAATAAAAATGGTTACTGTTCGTCTAGTGGAATGTTTATCAGTAATATTTAAGTAATAATTCTTATTAAAAAATAAAAAAATAAAATAAAATTAGTCAAACAATGTTGATAAATATTCCACTGAAGAAATATTAATAATTTTGAATAAAAAAATTATTTACAGAAATTTAATTTATTGAAACAATTGAAAAATAATGAACTAATGTTAATAAATATTCCACTAGACCAATAGCAATAGTTTTTAAGGAAAAAAACGAAATTTCGAGAAAAATTGTTTAAACAAATCCCATTTGTTCAAATAATAAAACATTAATTAACCAATGTTAATAAATATTCTACTAGACTAATAGTAATAATTTTTATGGGGAAAACGAATTTTGGAGAAAAAAATTTAAACAAATTCCATTTGTTTAAATAATTGAAAATTAATTAACCAATGATAATAAATATATCCACTAAACGAATTTTAATAATTTTAAGTCAAAAAATACGAAAATACAGTGTTCAAAAGGTCGATTTCATGAAAAATTGACATTTTTGGTTTTAATGGTAGTTTTCAGGTACTCGTGGGGGTGTGTTAGGTGTGCCACAACCATATATAAGATTCATGAAATTCTTCGTTAGATAATTCTCTAGAGGCCCCCATACTTTCCCGTCACATTTTTTCAAACCCTAAATAATTATTCCAAAAACTCAAAAAAATGATTTTTCCCCATGTATTTTAAATGGGAAACTTAAGTCATGGTGAAATTAGGAAATTTCTTTTTTCGGATTTGGAATAAAATGGGGGTGGGGGTCGTTGCCCTCTAGCAGGCAAAAAAAATTTTCCATGCATTTTTGGATCACCCTAGTACTCAACCTTGTGTATTTTGATACTCTGAATTCGAATTCGCGATCTAAATTGGACCAATAGGTCTAGGTTTGGCCCTAACCTCAATAAATATCTGAAAATCGCAAATAAAGCTGATTTTTCCCTTCAATGAAAAACTTGCATATCTAATCTGAGTGAAAACGTGCATTGTCTTATGTCTTCTATTGTGATGTACTTAACTTCACAACCTATATCGGTCCAGCAAGTCTAATTTGGCCCTAACCACAAAAACACAACTAAAAACACCCAATAAAGCCAATTTTCGCCATATAAAGTTGAACAATGAAAAACTTACACCTCGAATCTGAGTCCAAACATACTTGAAAGTTTAACCGATAAGTATCAGTTAAACTTAATTACTTTTGTTTTTCGGTGACAAAACACATGAATTTTGAAAGACACGAAGTTGTCTCAATAAAACCTTATCGCTCTAGAAAATTTCCTGCAACAAATTTTATCCTTTGTTTCTTCTGTTTGAGCGAGCAATGAATACATTTCTGAAAGGACACTATCGCTGATCTGAGATTTGGAATCACTACTTGATATCATTTATAGCTGTAACTATATCATCGCGGCGAGTGTCTAGAGAAACGGCATTTATGCCGCTATGGCAGACACAAGTAAAAAGAGTTTTATACAAAAAAGAACATAAGAACATGTAAGTTTGGACTCAGATTCGAGGTGTAAGTTTTTCATTGTTCAACTTTATATGGCGAAAATCGGCTTTATTTGGCATTTTAAGATATTTTTCTTGCAGTTAGGGCCAAATTAGACCTGCTGGGCCTATGTATATTGTGAATTTGAATACATCGCAATAAAAGACATAAGAACATGTACGTTTTTACTCAGATTTGAGAAGTTAGTTTTTCATTGAAGGAAAAAATCAGCTTTATTTGCGATTTTCAGATCTTTTTTGAGACTAGGGTCAAACCTAGACCTATTGGCCCAATTTAGGTCACGAATTCTAATTTAGCCTATCAAAATACATAAGGTTGAGTACATTTTGACTAAGATTTTAGGTTTCTGATTTTTCTATTCAACTTTGTTGACGTAAAAACAGCTATTTAGCAAGATTTAAGGTGTTTTATTGAGGTTAGGCTGAACCTTGACCCGTTGGACAAATTCTGAGGGCGGATTTGAATTTAGCGCATCAAAATACATATGGTTACATGTGTCTCATATCAAGATCAGACAACTTTTTTTTTGTGTGGCTGTGTTATTAATGACTCCTTGAAAATTTGGTTTTTAAATTACGAAATTGATTTTAATTCAAATTACGTTTCTTGCTGCAAACTTAATCTCTTCCCATTTCTATACAATTTTGCACTTTTATCTAAATTTTTGATTAAAAAGCAAAAAAGATATATATTTTTTAATTGATTATTTTCCCGCAAACAATAATTATTTAGATTTTAAGTAATACTTAAAAAACCTTGTTTGGATTTTGTGGTAGCTTCATTTTGTCTCAATATAAAAATTAAGAATTAAAAACTTTTAAATTGAAGCCTCGGCAGAATTAACGTTGGATCAACGCAAGTCTTGTATCTGTGAAATTCTACAGAGTAATTGGTTTTTAAAAATGGTTCTTTTATTCCTCGGAAGCGCTGCAATGTCAACGAAAATGCGAAAATTAAATTCCAGAAGAAATGTTAAAATAGTGGATCTTATTTACTTTACATCAATCTCAATCTCCGAAGTGTATTTTTCCATATTTAACTTTAGAACTTTTAAAAAGGGATAAGAACAGAAAATTGTTTTTGCTTAAGACTCGAAAAAAATTTTTAAACTTTTGGACACATTTGCGAGTAATTCTTCTTTTAGATATATTATGCGTAGTATTACCGGCTCTGAACGTTTTACTACCAGCTCTTCTCTTTTCTTTTCGTTAACGTTAGCTCGTTAGTTCTTTCATTATTTCCTGCTTGCTGTGCTAAAAATTGCTTTATTCTTTTTTTTTAACCGTGTTCAAAATTTTTAAGTTAGATTCGAATATTTTGATGTTTTTAACAAATTCAATTTTCAATTTTTTGTTAACAGCTTAGGGATTGCAGCGCTTTTACAAAATGGAAAAACGTTTAAAAAAGAATAAATCTATGGAACACAAATCTTATGTTGGTTCAACATTGTATCTCATTGGTTGTAATTTTACACCCAAAAAAGCCAACCCTTTTCTGTAGGGGAAACCAGTACGAAGTGGATATCAGTAGGAGCAGAATACTGGAAAAAAGTAGCTGAGTTTTGAAGAAAAAGTGCTGCAGAATTTTTGGATGAATAGCAAAATTGAAAACGCATTTTACCATTTGCTTGCTATTTATGTAAGCAAATGTGTTTTTGACGTAGAAATTAATTTTTTTCACTTGCAGATTACCATCGTTTAAGGAATTAAATTGTTTTCAAAATCACTCTCCTGTTTCCTTCGATTTTTCATACTCTTGGTTCAAAAAACTACCTAATGATTAATTCTTTCAATTTTCATCGTCAATATATTTCGCATGTTCTTAAATGTTGTTTAGAAAGTGCCATTCGATACGAGGTGTGTGCGGTGTATCAATTGTTAGGACGTTAGGCTTGCATATCAAAGTCATTTTTCTTCTTTTAAATTGCGAGCACAAACAAGTATATTTGACCTATCAAACAACTATCAAATAAACAAGTTAGTTCATGCCTTTTGCCAACATAAACAAATAACATTATTTGTACTTTTTTGTCTATGCAATGACTACCATAAAGGTATGTTAAATATGACATAGTGTGGATTTCGTATAATTGTTATAATATAATATTGAAAATAATCACGGTATAAATTAGAAAACGTTTTTTTCAATGGCAGCTTTAGTTTATTATTTCATGAAGTTAAACACATTTATCACTATTATGACTTCAAAGGTTTTTCTGTCTGCCTCGATCTGGTTCCCCTCACATTTTTAGCTGGTTAATTGTATGATTTCACTAGCGTCTCCCCTTAAGTAGTATACGTCAACACAGTGTCAGAAAAGGGTCTCTGACGAATTTTACCTAAATTATTTTGCATTTGGAATAATTATTAAGGGGTCGCCCATAAAATACGTCACCAGTTAAGGGTGTCGTGGTCAAGATTGCGTTTGGTAACAAGAAAGAGGGAGGGGGGCAGATGAAGTAGCATTATGGACCCAGATAACATTACGAACGTTTCCTGATGATAAATTTGAACAAAGTTTGCGGTTGAGAAGTCTACTATCATATTGTTGGCTCGGAATTAATCTCGCTTGGTTAAAAATTCTACTATTATAATAAATTCATGAAAAGTCATTCTTTTTTGTTAAAAAAATTCATTTTTGTTTTAAAATTAATGTTTTTACTAATAATTTAAATATTTCATTTTGGTTTAAAACTCATCATTTTTTATTAAAATTTGAACTATTTTGCGGAAAACCTTTCTTTTGTAGTTGAAAATTCTTATATTTGTGTAAAACTCCCCCTTTTTGGTAGAAAATTAATCTACTTCGTTTAAAAATCATACATTGGGTCACAAATTCAACTATTTGGTTAAATCTTCAAAATTTATTTTATTCGTTGAAGATTCATAATTTTTCTTGAAAATTCACCTCGGGTTGAAAATTGGACTATTGTATTGAAAAATCGTTTTATTTGGTTAAGCATTAATTTTTTTAACAGAAAAGTTAATTATTTTATTCGTGGTTAAAAATTGATATTTTGAAGATAAAATTTCTCTTTCCTAGTAGAAAGTTCAACTATTCAATTGAAAATCCATTTATTCTTTTGAAAATTTGCCTTTTGGTAAACATGTAATCTTTTTGGCTGAAAACATAAGCATTTGGTTTAATGTTAAACTCTTTTGCTGAAAATGTTTTGTTTTAATTTAAGATTGATCATTTTATTTGAAAATTTATCTCTTTGGTTAAGGATTGAACTATTAAGTTTAAAATTAATTTTTTTTAGGTAGAGGAGAAATTTCTAAACCATTATTTGAAATATTTCATTGTTTTTGGAAAAGAAATATTTTTAATTGAAAATTGATATTTTCTAGTTGAAAATTCATTTAAGGTGTAATTGTTTTTTACTGGAAATCTTTTTTGGTTCAAAATTCAATTGCTTTCTTGAATTTTTCTCTTTTGGTTAAAAGTTAATCTGTAATTGTTGAGGATTCAACTATGTTGTTGAAAATTTGTCTTCTTTAGTTTAAAAACAAACTACTTGTAGAAAATACAATTTTTTTGAATAAAAATTAATGTTTTGATATCCAACTTTTCCATTTTTGGTTGAACAATTTTCCCTTTATTATTTAAATATCCAACTATTCAGTAGAAAATGCATGTATTTTGTCAAAATTTCGTTTTTTAAAATAGAGAATTAACCTTGTCTATTGAAAATCCATATGTTATGGTAGAAAAGTCATCTCTCTTGTTTAAAAACGCAATAAATTTCGACTTATAATCTTAGTAATTTAAAGAGAAAAAAGTAGAATAAACGTGAAATCTTTATTTAGCTAATTAAAAATGGTGACGTTGTTTGTGGACGGTCCCTAAGTAAATCAAACCAATAGTTTACTCGTTCATCTTGGTCTATACAATGTTCAAAAATTAAAATAAACGTCATTAGATTAGATGAACGGAAGTAGAAGCATCTAAGTTATCAACATATAGGAAATAATGAGAAAAGAATCTCAAAATAGGAAGTAACCCATTTTCCAAATTTTTGTGCATAAACTTAAAATACATCGAAAAGGTAATTGAGAATCGTCGTGTTAATATCCAAGCAAGCCAACTAGCATGAATGAATGTTTGTATTCTAAATAAGAGAAGTAATTAAAATAATGAAATTAAAATGTCGAGTAAAACTTTAGTACGAACGAACACATTACGTGCGGTAAAGAAGAGACTATAAAGAATAGCATAACAAGCTGCAACGAAACGGACAAGCAGTGTAGTGCATACATTCCGGTGAATAAGCGTATAATGAAAGAGATAACGTTTACCTGGAACTGTTGCATAGGATAGGCCATCATTTGCGCAGGGGGTGGGGGTGGGGGTGGCGCTGCCTGTACACCAGGAGGTGCTGTCACCGTCGTGGCATGGTGCGGTGGGAGTTGAGGTCCACCAGGTAAGCCCTGACCCCAGCCAGCGGCCGTTCCCGCTGCGTGCACTCCCATTCCCATTCTGTTGTTTCAATGCACAGACACAGGTGAGAAAATTGCAAATGAGATTAACGATTCGCTTCCCTTTCTATCCTCTCATATCCACACATGGGTCAGAAACGTTCTGCACATCTGGCATGGCATGGCGGTCGGTTAATTACTAATGAAGGTTGCGTGCTGCTACTTCAGCTGCCGCGCCTTCTCTCAAAGTCTATGACTCGAAATTGCCCAATTCTAAAAGAAGTTTTACGGCTTTTCTCTTAAAATTTTTAGCTTTAGTAACACTTTTAAAGGGAGCACTCTCGCGGTTTATTCTTATTTTATTTTTTATTCCAGGCAACTCCGGGGTTCAGTTTATAACCCTGTGCCTTTATGCGTGAGATTTAAGGGGCAGCTGGATATTTAGGTAGGAAAAAAATTGGTAGGAGGAAAAATTTTGTGGGAAAATGGAATACGTTGAGTTTTACAAGTTCATATCTGACTAGCCACGGCCGTATATTATACTGCGAAATATTAATATTTAAATTAAGAGTGTTTAAGAAATGCTCTAATAATCAACTTTGATTCAGGAAGCCAAAATTACATTTCAGAACTATTGAAAATAAACAGAGATTGAATAATAATAAGATACTTCAAACCATTTCAATACATTGAAGAAAATTTGGGAAATTTCTCCTACTGCGGCTTTACAAGTTAAAATATAATTTTTTTCTTAATAAAGATAAAGGTATAAACGTTCTTTCAACCGATTTCAATGAAACTTAACAGTCGGCTGACAAAGCATTTAAAAATAGGTTAAAGCTTACGTTTGTAACAATGCTTCAAAAACTATGAGCCTAAATAAAAACAGAAAACCTTATAAAAATAATATATTTTTGACTTGTGCTACTATATATAACTTAATTTATTGAGCCGATTGACACCGAATTTTAAGGATAAGTCAGTAGCAGCAGATAGGAGCACATTTGAAATATTTTCTTTACAGTGATTTCACATTTCTTATCCGATATTCTCGCTTAATGTTTGGCCTAGAAATCTATAGCAACATATTCTCAATATGTATCTTAGGAAAACACAATATCCTTATAAATGTAAAGCATTATTTATTTATATTTGATGTTAAGAAATCGATTTTTCCACCTGTGCTCACCTCTGCATCCTAATCTATCGAACCGATTGATATCTAATTTTAACGAAAAGCCAGTAACAAAAAATTTCCAATACATGTTACAAAAATTTGTTGTATCATGAACGTTTCTTAAATTTTAAATATTTAGTGTAAAAAAATGAAAATTCAAAATTCCGAATTGATATAAATGGTACAATATTAAAAACTTTTCAAGATTTTGAACATTCTAACAATGTGTATCGAGTTGGATAAATTAGGCTGCATATGTCAGGGCAGGTAAAAAATTTACTTTTTTCCCTCGAGGGGGAGTAATGGGAGGAGAAATTGAGGGTTTAGGAAGTAGGTGAAGAGAGTGAACCAGAGGTAAACATAGATAGCCAATTTACTTTTTATGATTTTGTTGTCCCTAAAAGAAACCCTTATAGTTTCGATCAGATGTCCGTCTGTTCCAATTTTTGTCCCCGGAAGGGGAAGTGAGGGAGGCCGTTGGGAATGAAGGGATACAAAGAACTGGGAAGTGAGGGGAGGGGCAGCAGGGAAGTAAGTTGAGCGGGACATGCGAAGTGTGGGTAATAAGTAAGGGAAGGCCCTGAATACAAGGAAAGTATTGGTGGTGGGAGATGTTGTGGAAGTGAGAAGAATTATGGAAAGTAAGGGGAAGTTAGGCAAACGTAGGGGGATTAAGAAAGGAAAAGGAAATTTTTATTCACAACTAATCAATAACAATGCATTTTTCATTTAAATTTTTTGCCTAATATTATTAATTTAAATATTTTAATCATATTCTATGTTAGAAAATGGACTTTTGCAATGTGCTTGCCTCTACAGCCTGATATACCCAACCGATTGGGAACACATTTTAAGGAAAAGTCACTAGCAAAAGATTAACTACACATTCTGCCAGAATTTTTAATATCGTGGATAATTTTTAGGGAAAAAAGTAAAATGATATGTTATTTAATCATTGTTTCATTATGCTAAAGAAAAAAAGGATCGAGAATATCAAATATATTTCTGCGCAAGCTTATAGAAAATGAAGCATCGGTAAGTCTGATGAACCTAGCCACCTTTTCCACTTTTCATTCTTATAAAAAATCGAATAAAAAATTTAACTTAATATTATGGTTTCATTAATACAAATTAAATAATAAATACATAGATTTAATTTATTTAACCAATTTGTAACATAAATCATGCAAGGAATTAATTTAACTTTTAAAATTTATTAAATTAGCAAATTTAATTAAATCTATTTTAATTCAGCATATCTATCTCTCTTTTTGTGCAAGAAAGATTAAATCTTACCTGAAATATGTTTGATACAAAAAATCTGCTAAGTACAAGTATATTGATTTGCGAAATTAAAATTGGCTAAGTCATTTTGGAATAAAATACTTATACTAAAATATATTTCGAAACATTTTTTATAAGGTCTTCTACAGAATCTTTTATAATAAATTTTAAAAAGATTTATTCTACACTATAGGTTAATATTTATTGCTAAATTACTTGGCCAACTTGGATTTCACAAATCCTTGTAGTTGTACTTGGCAGATATTTGCGTTGCAGATGTTTTTGGATTAATTTTGTTAACAAATATGACTTTGACGAAAATAATTATAATCCCTACGCTACGAGGGTAGTTCAATAAGTCCTTAGAATGACCAACAGATGGCGCGCGAATCGCTCCAAATCATCTGTTTTCAGTCAGCACCACTCCCGACTAGA
>NC_046658.1:62413028-62419607 GCF_010883055.1 Belonocnema kinseyi | reverse complement strand
AGAGCTCCAAGGAGATTATGTTGAAAAATAAAAAAAAATTTACCCCAAAAAAATTGTTTTTATACTTCATTCTAAGGACTTATTGAACTACCCTCGTACTTTAGAAAATAAGTCTCTGACGGTGAAAACTGGAACATTCTCGTAGCAGCACTCACGTACTCTATCAAAGAAGCTCCGGAATAACTGTTTAAATATAAAAAAATGTCAGTAAAGATACTCGTACTGATGAAAATATTAAACCATTTTGGAAGTGTAAAAGATTGGTTCCCCATGTATGAATTGAGATATCGATAATAATATTACAAAAAATTTACCCTAAATACTGGGCTTGTTGGTATCCAGCAAATTGTCCATAGGTGTAGCCTTGCATTCCCTGAAGAAAACCTCCTGCTTGCATTTGTGTGGCTGTCGTTGGATAAGATTGTGGAGGGTACCAGTATCCGAGTTGACCAGCACCCCCAACACCTCCGACGCCACCAACGCCCGTGACGCCCGCTGCAGCAGCAGCAGCTGCAGCTGCAGCTGCGTAATATGGATAGGTCGCCGAAGACAAAGCCTGCAAACAATTAGTCGAATTTATTAAGATTTCAAAATTATTTGACGATTTTATAAATTACATTCTCTATTTTTGTCAATTATATATTGCCTGAATCTTCCTTTGAATTCTCAAAGGAAACTTAATACTTAAATATTGAACAGCCCTAGCTTCTATAAGCTGCCTAAAACTTCTTAGACAAAACAGAGTTAATACCTCAAGATCGACTTGACTAGCGAGAAAGTTAGCTCAAGTGTAATTCCTTGACCATATCTACTCATGACATTAATGGCTTCCAATACTTAAGCTTACTAAGAATGGTGGTTCCGATAATAAAAAATAAGCTTCCAACTTTACTAAAAGTCTCCAGGAACCAGGATTAATTATTGTAAAAGTTTTACAAATAAGGTATGGAGGAAGTCAAGCTTAACTGGATTTGAATTAAAATTGAAGTAAAAGGACAACAATAATTAAAAATTGATATTTGTAAGGAAATGTTATTGGCAAGCTTTTGGTGGTGCTAAGGGAAGGATCCGTTATGAGAATAGGGATCAATTAGGACAATGTCACGGGTTGAATAACAGGGGATGGATCGTTGGAAGTGCCGATAGAACGGGGCAAAGGGAAGGTTGGAAGCCTACGTTGCCTACGCTATTCCCAGATCGGACGTACCTACTCCTCCTAACGGCGCTAATTGCTAAGAGTCCCGATGAGTTCACCCCGAAGAGAGGCTCGTGAATAGACTGAAATCTTGTTCGATTCCCTATTGCTCCTCCCATTCCGACTTCGTCCCCTCCACCGTTAGGACTTATCCCAGTCAAAGTCAGCCGCCCAATCTAAGACCTCTAACAACCACCCGCATCCCGGCCTCGAAAATCCGGTAACTACCGCTTCCCGAATTTCAAGAACTTTACAACTTCCGTGGATCTCATCGTGGGAGATATTTCGCTCCTTGTGGTTTACACGAGTGCTGAAGGCAGGAAGTTACGAATACCAGAAAGCGAATATTCACTCAGAAAAAAATTGTAACGCTTCTTTCTTAGGTTGTTAGTCGTTATTAGTTAATCGTTTGGAAAAACAATTTCTTTCCTTGTATGATATTCAGATTCCGTCGCAATATTAACTTTTCTGGGATCACCATTAAACAACTTTCTTAGCCTCCTCGCAAAAATATTAATAATCTTTTTCCAGAAAATTTTTTTATATAACACATGCATGAATGCAGCTGCTTTTCATGTATGTATTGGCCGTTATAGATATATGACGTCGTAGATCAAACTGTTTAAAATATATCTGGTTTCGCTAGGACTTTTTAAGGATAACAGTACCGTAAGAAGTCCATGGAAGGGACATAGATCCCACCAATACTTATAAAAATAACAAATAAAATAAAAAATATAAATTTCCTAGTACTGTCACCCGCAAAAAAAATCAGGACTTGCAGCCATTAAAAAAAAAACAATTTGAAATTTTCAATCAATTTCGACATGAAAAAGTCCTACTCAATAAAAGAAAATGAAGTGAGATTTTTTCGACGCCTTTTTCCTTAAGAAGTCCTAGTAATAGGATATGCATACAAAAATTTGGTGCTTTAGTGACACTCAAGCCGGGATTGTAATGGAATCTCAATCTCATAATCTTATTTGCACCCATCGAGTTGATGAAATACCAATGCTAAAGTAAAATTTCTTTCCCATTACCTGAATTGGTGCATTTATTACCACTGCTTCAAATCCTTTTAAATTAAAGATTTTCAAGATTCAGCTACGTAAAAAACTACAAAGATCTGTTTTATTTGAGTTCTTGCTTTGTTGGAATAGATTATAAATTGCTGTCTATAATACCTAGTCTCTCTTAGCCCTTTTGTGTCGGGTACTGGAAGTGAACAGTGCAAAGGAGACTCGTCTAGGTGGCGGAAGTCTTCTTCGAAAGCAAGCGATTCCCTGACAAAGTTCGATTTACGAGGGCGAGATTCTACCTTAAGGGGAAACGGAAAGATGGAGGTCGATAATCGTAAAGCCCGATAGGGGCATGGGGTACGATCGTGTGCTCTCGTGAGTGGAGTTAACGTCAAGAATTAAGGTCGCTAGCCAAGGGTATATAGGTACGGAAAGCAACTCGTATATTTACCTGTCCGGTCTGTTGAGCATTGTTGGGATCTCCGCTCTCCTTACCCCAACTACACTTCACCGTCTGGCCATTGATATCGGTGTTGTGTACCGCCACGATAGCGTGCGTGGCCGATTCCTTCGTTGAAAATCTGTAAGCAAGGAAGAAAACCGTTAGTTTCATTTCCGGTCTTCGATAACTACAAAATCCTACTTTTATCCCACTCCACTCCTTTCTCCTCTTTTCTCTCCACCCTTATCCTGGCTTCTTTCCCTACTCTCATCCTTTTTTTATTTCCTTTCCTGACATTTATTTATTTCCTTTCTTTTCTTTGTTTTATTTCTCCTTGCTATCTTTATTTTTTTTCTACTCTCATATTCCCAGTCAATTTCAGTGATGTATTAGTACAGTTCAAGAAATTCTGTGCTTTAGGTGCGAAAGGCGAAACTTGAAATGAAAAGAGTGTAGGGTAGCGGCTCCTAACGTTGCGCAACACCTAATATGGCACCCTCCCATTCCAAGGCACCAGAAAACGTATGAATTCACAAATTTTTAAAATTAATATCAGAATCGACTGTTTGTAATTTATAATATCTATTATCTTTGAAAAATAGAAAAAAGCGATGACAATATTTATAACAATTGATGAAAATTGATATCTCATCTTCGGAACTAATATATAAGGTTTTGAAATTAAAAATACCAGTTTCCGACGAAAATTACTTACATAGTCTGCATTTTTTAAAATTCATTGAAATATAAGTTTTCTTCAAATTAAAAATATAAATTGAAAAATCAATGATACATACAAAAAATGTCAAAATATTTTAAATCTGGTTGAAATTAGAAATATTTTGTTTGAAAATCCCAATTTGCGTTTTCAAACATCAACGTAACCTGAAATGGTTAAAAAATTATGAATCTTTATTGAAATTTTATGAATAATTGATCAGTCGGATCGAACAAAGGCACACGGTAAAAAAAATTGAGCTGTGACAGGGATATTATTCCTTATTATAGCTAAACATTGAGCTGAAAACGAACGAGGGAATTTAGAAAGATCCCTGGATCAGCGAAAATGAATATCCTTGACCATTTTCCATATACCAGGGATATCGTATAGTCAAACCCCTAATAAGTATAGCTATAATAGGGATATTACGAATAGGTGTTTGAAACAATTATCGGAAGAGCACCGGTGCATTATGGGAGCAGCGAAATAAAATGGCGACAGTCTAATCGGGAGCAGTGACAGTTGAGATTTACATTGGACAATTAAACGCTTTTTACGACTTAAAATGTGCGCGATTGTTAATATTAAATGGAGTTTATGATGCAGTAATAATAATTTACATTTGTTTCGATTGTAGGCGATAACTATATTGAAATATCAAGAAACGTGATAAAAACAACAAACTTGACCTCCAAATGCATTACACGGATTTCAGGGAAATTCCTTTTCGCGATACCAGACGAAAGATTGGCTACTGTAAGTTAATAAATTTCTATAACAACTAAATTTTTTCTAATCTGCAGATAATACAATTATACATAATCTGTCGAAAATAATAAACTTTCGAACTTAGCAATTTTGTCCAAATTACTGATTTACGAGAACAATTTGCATAAAGTAACTAAATGTTTAACTCTTCTAACTAAACGTTTTACCTAATCTAAGGCATTCAAAAGATTTTTCGAATTTTAATTTTGACAGTATATCTAGAAGTAAAATTTCATTGCGCATCTTTTTTCTGCCAGGCAAAAAGTTGTAGCTATTTTTTGTTTTGTAATTAAAAACAAAAAACTGGCTTTTTAAAAAATCAATTTTATTTCGTTTTCTACTTCAACTCGTGCTCAGTCACTTGCTTTTAGGATTTTTATATACAATTTTCAGGAAATATAGAAAAACATAAATTGTTACAAAAATGAAAAATTTTTGATACTGATAAAATTTGATTATAAATACAGACTTCCCGTGAAAACTTTAACAAAAGTTAAAATTTTTAGAAATTTTATGTCCTACCATTTGCAAAAATAATATAGAAATATAATTATAGGCTTATAATGATTTCCTTATAGTGAATATCCTACATTTTTTGTGATTATAGAAATAATTATAGAAATGAATAATATTCAAATATTGAAATAATTATTGCAAGAACTATAAGATGCTCATGGGTTTTAGTTTTTACTATATACACAGTGTAAACCGAAGCTTTATAAGTCAATTTTTATGTTCTTTTGTGTAAGTAGTACATAATAAATTGTTAATTAATACATTTTTCTATTTTTGCACTAATTATCTTTATATTTTAATATTATTCATTTCTGTAATTATTTTGAAAAGTTTCTAAGATAATTTGAATATTTTAATTGTTTTTTTATGACTTTTCTTATGAAAGGGATTATTTGTAGATCTATTTGCAATTTTTTTTTACATATAAAACAGATTCAAGTAATGTAAAGCCAATAAAGTTTTCAATAAGAATGATCACGAGATTTTCGAAACATATCGTTACACAACTTCTTTTTAGTTAGGATTGAATCACTTTGAAAGAACTTTGGATACATAAATGAATCTATTTATATATGAAAGCAATTAAAAATAAAGTAGTTTGCAAAAAATGTATACATTTTTTTCTTTTATCTATATTTTTCAGTTTTGTGGGTTTGATGGTTTTAACTTCATTAAAATTAATGAAATATGGTATAAAACATATTTAATTATACACTCTATATACGGGCTCCTAATACGCGCATAATACTTAAATATATTTACAATTCTAGAAATAATTACTTAAATAATAACAATATATTTTTGCCAATGTTAAAAAATCCCTTTTGATTTGCTAATTACAAGGCAGATGAGCACTGCTCCATATTAGGCAACATGGCGTCTCACTTGACGCAGTTGCATTTTTCAGGAAAACTTAAAATTGACGTTTTTAATTAATTACAATATAAAGTAAAAGAAGGACTTGAATGGGTTGAAGTTAGAAATCGCAGAAATTCATTCTCTTCTTTTCTTAAATGGAGTGTCCGGATCATGCCAACCGCCGCGCCGGCAAGTTCCATTGCGGTAAGTCACATTGCGGAAACTCTGATTGAAAAAATCTTAAGTCCACAATAAATAAAAAAAATGCAGCAAGTCACATTATGGAGGCCACAATAAAATTAGCAAAAAGTAGTGGGGTAACTTAAATGATTCCTGGAATCAACCACGGCGGTGTGTTTTCACCTCCCTCCCACGGGACGTTAGAAAGGGCTATGGGTGTAAACCACATTATTTTGGCGACTAACCATAGGGGGGTCTTCTCTTACTTTTACTAATTTTTTCTCGATTTAAAATCTTTCCGAATAAGACATGCCGTAATGTGACTTGCCGCGAAATGTGTCCATTTGCAAATGTGGAAGCAGTGGCTCCCTAGCCTGGGGGGGGGGGGTCCCCCGATGTCTTGGGGATAGGTGGGGGTCCGATGGATTAAAAAAAAAGAAGCAGATCAGATTTTAAGTTTTGAGTTTTAGAGCTAAAAAAACGGAGAATATTAAGAATAATGTGTGCAAAATAAAAGAATGTTTCAAAAGGGTTTTGTTTTTTTCGCTTGTAAAATTGTTACCTTCCCCAGCCAAAATTGCAATTTGCGCCACAGTGGGGGGTAAGCATGACTTAACTCCACTCGAGTTTGAGCATCTTAAAATCATTCAAACTTTTTTGTTTGCTTTGCTGATATTAATTTATATTCTTTCGGATTGCCATCTTTCTTATCTTTTTCATTTTCTTTGTATCCTGTTCCTTTTTCTTTTGCATCCCTGTTTGCCTTACTTGTTAGCTTTATTTTTGGTATTACCTACTATGCAGGAAGGGTTTTATTATCGTAGCTGGAGGGAATACGACTAAATGGTATGGTAGAATTCCAACCGTCTGCTTGTGCTAA
>NC_046658.1:62365860-62412928 GCF_010883055.1 Belonocnema kinseyi | reverse complement strand
TACTGTGTGCACCAACGAGCTCAATAATCGTCGACGAGGATATGCGAGCCGGAAATGGAGTTGAATGTAAGCCGACTAAACATAGATATTGAAAAAGTTGTCAAGTTTTCGCAACTTGGAGCGCAACGGATTTTTTGTTCCCAAAAGTAAAAGAGCTGGGTTGCTTTGGTGCTACTTTTATAGCTGTACATTGTACAAGATATCCGACAAATTTCTACGTGGGTCAGGTAATGAAAAATCGGACCCCTATTTTACAAATAATTTTTCTATATTAACAAGATATTAGCCACAAAAAAAGAAAGAAAATTAATTAACAGTATACATAGTTCGGTGAGCGTAAAATAAATATTTTCGGTGAGCCCAAGGGATACTGAAAAAGGCCGCTAGATTCAACGAAACTCGATGTATGTAGACCAAATATTTTAAGGACTCCCCAGACACTACAAGTTTCGAAACGATTATTTATTTAGGGCAGAAAAAAACTTTTTAAACAGTTGCATTTTTGATTTATAAAGGGTACATTTTCTACCACAAAAGGAATAGATACATTTTCAGAAAAAAATATATATATTTTTAACCGAAAAAAATAACCATAGAGAAAATCTTAAAAAAGTTCATGTTTAAACAATCAGTTCAACGTTTAACCAAATAGTTGACCTTTCAACCGGAAAAGTTTAATTTTAGACCAAATAGCTCAATTTTAAACCAAAAACATTAGTTTACTGAGAAGAAAATTAATGTTCTACCAAAAAACAAGAAAATTAATGTTCTGTCAAAAAGATAAGTTGAATTTCAAACTAAAATGACGAATCTTCGAAATAGAAAAAAATTAATTTTTTACAAAGTAGTTTAAAATTCAACTAAATATTTGAATTATGAACATAATTTATGCATTTAAAATAAAATAGGTGAATTTTCTAGTTAAAAAGATAAATTCGTAACCAGATAGTAAAATTTTCAACTAAAAAAGGTCGATTTTCAACTAAAAATTTAATGAATAAATTTTCATTAGAAAAATTAATTTTTAAACCAAAGTAATAGGAATTTTCAACATAATAGATACATTTGCAACCACATTGTACAGGTTTTATCCAAACAAGATGAATTCCAGACTATACACGCAATAGTAGACATTTCAACCGAAAAAAGTAACCGGTAACAAAATTTAATTGAATTTTCTTTTTTGGTTCTATCAAAGTAGTTGGCATTTAAGTGAAAAAAGGAGAAAAGGGATAGTTTCTTGAATTTCTATTCTATTTTAATTGATAGTAATTTACAATATTATTTTTAAGAGGGTATATTTGTCTACTTGGACGTATGGAATTGTTTACGGCATCTCGTCCAATTTTACCGAAGTTAATCACCGCTAAGCTTTGTTATACTCGGGTACGAGTCGTCGTACTGTCTAAGGTTTAATAAATTGCAGCAGATCTTGATCAGCATCCCGTATCGAACTTATAATAATATTTATATAAAAAGGGCTTCTTTAACTAAATCTGTTTCTTTAATTAAAATTTTTTTGGAATTACTATAATTGATTAAAAGAAATGCACGTCACTAATACGAAATGGTTGTTTAATTGATTTTTCTCATAACCAGTGAGCAATTTTTCTATAAAATTAGCTAGAAAAAATTCATGACCCCACTATTTAAAATTTCTAAACACACCCACCAGCAATTCGATAAACGGATGATAAACGGATGATAAATAGTTAATGAAACATGTATCAAGATGAAAAATAAAGGCCCTCAGCAGGATAGTAGTTTCTTAAACGCAGTTGAAATTTTCGTTTCTTAGTGCATGGCATAAATTGTTGAGTACATCGTGAACTTTCGCGTGAAAAGGTTTCGAGTCGTAAACAGCCTTTAGAAAAGTGATTTAGACGTTTGGCTTAATTGCTGAAAGTGAAGCTTCATGGATTTTGCGTCTTGGCAGGCTTCAGTGAAGATAAAATAATAAAGTCGGCGAGAATCATCGATCGTTTTCGTTTACCGCGAAGTTGCGGATTGTGCAGGCTAGGCCAGGCTGGGGTAAAGGGTAAATTCTATAAAGAAAGAGGCAGCATGGAGCACAATTTAAATCCAGGAAGAGAGATCTGAATGGAGTAACTATTTAGCAGGAAATATACCGCCGGGTATTATTTATTGAGACCTTCAATTATGAGAAAATTGAGGCCTGCTCGCTCGCAGTTTGGCATTTACCCAAGATTCGAGCTTCCAGGGGATGTTCTGCTGTCGGGACGAAACCGTAGTGGAGGTTATAAAACAGCACTAGACATAAACACATCGTTTTTAACGGGTTTATAAAGATAATCTCTTGTGCGCACGCTCATCGTAGGTTTAAAGGTCCATAAAACGCTTAGCGTCATCACCCAAGAATCCACCCTTTATGGGAGCTCGAAGAGTTCTCGTAACGTTACCGATCTACCGTTATGATATTGCGGTAAACATGTGATCCACCCTGCAATATTGGATCAATTTTTCCGAGAAAGTTATTTTTAACTTAAGATTCAAACTGTTTATCATATAAGAGTTTTTGCAACTAGTCCGTAGCTTCTTTATTGCTCGGAAAATGCATCGAGAAGGAATTTCATTTTTATTATTACTGCCGCATTCGAAACACATTTACTGTAACTCCGTTTTTCAAAACTGATTTTATGCAGCTTCCTTTCACCTCAGAGATTGTGGAGCAAATTTTTTGAATGTGCCGTAGTCTATAACCGATAGATTTATATATATTTTTTCTAGTTTACTATTTAATTTGATAATATTTAAAATCGAGATATGCTAATTAGGGGGAAAAAGAAGTCCAAATTTAATTAAAAAGAGTATTTTTATATTATACGTTATTAAAGTATTATATATACTTGAAGGGATATGCGAAGGAAATTGTTATAAGAAAGCGTTAAACATCTATTCTACTTACAGACAGGTTATTAATATACATTTTAATTATTTTTAAGTTTCTAAAAATACCTATAAATAATGTAAATATGTATTAAAGACATTCTAGTAAGTGCAACAAATGATTAATACTTCTTTATAGCAATTATCTTTGCATATCTCCCTGAGTATACACAATTCAATGAGAACATATGAGGAAAAAATCATTTAAATAAACCACATATTTCACATTCTGCAGAATTTTACGTTATGATCTGCCGTTTTTTGATCCAAATTACTTTTCCTGTAAAAACAGACGAATTTTCGATTAGTGACTTCTAAAGGCTGAGTTATTTATCCTGTCACGTGGATCATTTTCAACTCAAAGGAACAAAAAATCGAAAACGCAATTTGAGATCCAGACTTCTTTTTTTAACACGCCCAATTATTTTTTAACACTCTTGCTATTTTCTCCGTAGAAAAATAATGCACATTTTATGAAATTATTATAAGACAACATTTAAAAATGGGCTGAATAATTAAAAAATAATTTTTAACGTAACCCAAGTAGTTTCAAGTTTAAATAAATAATGTCAAAGCAAAAATATTAGGGGTCTAATATAGATCATTAATTCAAATTGATTAAATCCATTCTTGAATATTTATGTGAAACTTATTATATTGCTATTTCTCTATCTATAGAAATGACATTGGATGTTTTTTGTAATTTAACATATATAATTTTTGAGACTTGACAAATCATTAGAAATTTATAAAACTGGCATTCTTTTTAAGCTTTTATACATATTTGAACATAAAAACAAATTTATAGTTGAGTTTTTCAGAAACTTTTAATATAAGCAAATAATTAAAATCTTCAAATCTTTGGGGAAGATTACGATATCCGTGGCAACAAAGTTTTATTGTGGATTCCTATAGGATTTCTTGCGAGAAACACGAATCTGAAAGTTTGAGATTGATATCTCGAATAGTTTTCGAGATATCGATTTTTTATGTAAAAATAATTAACTTTTATTTATTATTTATCTTATTTTCTAAATATATTCGGATAGGATTTTTTGCGAGAAAAACGAATCTGAATTCTTCAAATCGATACCTCTTATAGTTTTCGAGATATCGAAGGTGCCCCTGTAACTGGTCACAGAAATAATGTAAGATCACACCCCTGCCCCTTTTCTAACGCTCCGTGGGGGCGGAAAGACACACCTCTGACTGTTTATGGAAATAATGTAAGGTCGCACCCCTGCCCCTTTTGCAACGCTCCGTTTGGGGCGGAAAGGCACCCCTAAGACTGGTTATAGAAATAATGTAAGATCACACCTCTGCCTCTTTCCGAACGCCCCGTGGGGGCGGGAAGGCACCCCTAAGACTGGTTATAGAAATAATGTAAGATCACACCTCTGCCTCTTTCCGAACGCCCCGTGGGGGCGGGAAGGCACCCTTGTGACTGGTTATAGAAATAATGTAAAATCATAGCCCTGCTCCTTTTCCAACGCTCCGTGGGGGCGGAAAGGCACCCCTCTGACTAGTTATAGAAATAATGCAAGATCACATCCCTGTCCCTTTTCCAGCGACCCGTGGGGGCGGTAAGGCACCCCTCTGAATGGTCATAGAAATAATGTAAGATCACACCCCTGTGCCTTTTACAGCGCCCCGTGGGAGCGGTAAGGCACCCCTGTGACTGGTTCTAGAAATAATGTAAGATCACACCCCTGCCCCTTTTCCAACGCCGCTTGGGAGCGGGAAGGCACCCCTGTGACTGGTTATAGAAAACATGTAAGATCACACACCTGCCCCTTTTCCAACGCTCCGTGGGGGCGGGAAGGCACTCCTCTGACTGGTCATAGAAATAATGTAAGATCACACAACTTCAATTCACCGTTTTCCAAGCCCATTCCTAATTTTTCGATAAATCATGCCGTTCCAAATTATTAATAGTAAATTTAACAAGTGAATCAAGAAAGCAGGAAAGGAATTTAAGAAGGTAACAAATCATTCTCATATATTGCTCTTAAGAGCAAAATGAGCAAAAGTAAGGAGAGCGAGGTCTATCAGAATGAACTTAAGAAATTATGTACATAAAAAAAAAGTTTTAAAAATCGATAACTCGAAAAATATTCGAGGTATCGATTTAAAACTTTCAGATTCATGTTTGTCGCTAAAAATCCTACAGGAATCCACATTAAAAATTTGTCACCACGGATATCGTAATCTTGCCAATCTTTGGAATGATTGAAAAATTATTACCATATTTTTAAAAGCTATTTTTAATTTTTTAAAGTCTTTCATTAAAGTTCCAGTGCATTTAAAAATATATACAAATCTTCTTATACATATGTCCAATTAGAATTTTTTAAATAAATTTTATAACTGGAGCATATATTAAAGCTTAAAATTGCTGTTCCAATTTCAAATATTATGCTTGGTCGGAATTCAATTGGAAATTATTTTAATTTATCAATTCTTATGAATACACTTTTGCGGCAAACTTTCTAATTCGTGTTTCCTGGAAGACTTTAGTTTGAAAGGAATAGAAGCAGTTACTCAATCATCTATACCGTGCAGATTTCTATGATCTATATATACTATATGGGTACCAAAAGGATTTTAACGTGAAGCCTGGGCTGTACATAAACCTCAATCGTTAACCAAAGGCAACCTATCATATGGCGTATGAATTCTAAGTCCCTTGAGGTCTGGAATATTCTGAACTAATGTGCACACGCTTGGTATATATATCGACTGTTTGTCCTGATAGCGACCGCGTTCTCCAGATCCGAATCCTCCTGAGTCTTGAACTATGCTCTATTAATTCAGAAGGACTCATTGGGTTCGGACTATTCATTGCGTCATGACATGGTCGACAAGCGAAGCTAAGATCCAGAGGGATTTTCAACAGACTATGCAGGCTGTCATCGTGATCGTAATAATGTCTCTCATCAACAGCTAAATACGATTACACGATTCCTATTATCAATATGAAAATATTGAAGTAACACAATTCTTTTTTCCAGTAATTTTTCAATTCTTTATGTGAGGAATTGAAAATATAGGTGGAATCGCGCGCTGACTTTCGTGGAGGGGAAAATCGGTATTTTTCAAATTAAGTGATACATGCATTAAAATATAACTTCTAGTAGGAAGTTAAAAAAAGTAGAAAATTCTGACTTTTTCTAGATATGTAGGAGGGTATCGAAAGATTCCATAAAAAATTAAATATTCAATTAAGTAAAAATGAACAAAGTTAGACACGTGGAATTGCAATCATTTTGATTTTCTACGGAATAATGACAGTCAATAAAAAGATAAATTATTCGTTACAAAGTGGATTTTGTGGTAGTTCTTGCATCACATATCCATTTTCTAGGGCTAAATATAAAAAAGTGATCTATAAAATAAATGAATAGCAGCTTTAATGTTGGAAAGTATGTCATAGCATAAAAAATTATTAACCCGAATTAGTTAAATTGATAATATAATATTTTGATAAAATACGGTTGCTTTTTTATATTAATTTACGATTTTTATTTTTATATTAGCAGACTATAATTAAAATGTTGTAAACGATTATTTTTCACATGTGTTTAAAATATTTAATTGTTATCTCATGATTCACAATCTCCATCTTTCTTCATGAAATATTATTTTTGAGGTTTAGGATTGTTTCGAATTTAGTAGAATGACAACGAAATGTTTCGATTGTTAAAAATAATATAAAAAGCCAACATATTTTGTTAAAATATGATGTAATGTGTTTATCCAGTTAATGTAGATAATTATGTGTGTTATGAAATAATGTACCATTTTACAGCTGTCATATACTTATTTTACAAATCACTTTGTCATATTTGGAAATATAAAATAAATTTCCGATTACGGCCTTGCAAAAATTGACTATAATTATTTAACGGAAAATAAAAACACTGATACGAGCGTAAAAATTATCTAAATTTGTTTATTAAGAAAATGAAATTTCTATTTTTTTAAACATTTGTTTTAGACGGAAAATCTAACGAATTCTGACTTAAGGGGGGGGGGGGTATACCAATATGCTAATAAACACCTGTTTTGGTTGTCCAGGAATTAAGCCAGTCTTGAAAACTGGTCTGCACCTTTCATGAAATTTCATAGAATCCCTAGAAATCTTTAAAGTCCTATGAAACTCTGTGAATTCTTTTGAGAATTTTGTAAATTCCTTACAATCTCTTAAATAATGCAAAAACTTGTTGAAGTTTTTAAAAATTTTCTGAAAATACCTTAAAAAATTTAAAAACTGAAAATCCTTGAAGTCGCTTAGAGACTTTAGATTATCACAAAAATCCTTTATACTCCTTTAAAATTCATGGCGATTCCTTAAAATCTTCAAAAATCGTTTTAAATCTTTAGTATTAGGTAAAATACTGAGAAATCTTACGAGATCCCTTGAAGTCTTTTAAATCCCTTTAAAATTATTAATTAATTTTTCTGGACAAGAAACCTACATTTATTAATAAAAATATGAATTACATGTTTAGATAGAAATCTTACAAGTATAAGGAATGACATTGACATTCAGCTTGTAAGGGGGTTGCGAAGAAAATATTCTAGTCTCACAATCTTAAGATTAATCAATATTTAATAATATTGATTTGAATCAGTAGACAAACGAAATTAACATCAAAAATTATTTATTAATTTCCCTGGTCAAGAAAACTACATTTCATAATAAAAAGATCACTAACAATCTGGTAAAATTGGGGAGAAACGGTTAAAATCTTTAAAGTTCCCTAAATCATTTAAACTCTTGCCTGACCCTTTGAAATCATTAGAATCTCTTACAATTTAATTCTTTGACATTTTAATAAAACATCGAAACCCTTTTATTTCATTAAAAAACCCTTAAAATATACTGATATTCTTTTTATAAACCTTTGAATTCCTGTGACTTTTTCAATCTCTCATAATCCTTTAGTATAATCGTAAATCCTTAGAAATTCCATTAAATCTTTTGAAATCTTACTGAAAATTAAATACTACTTTCTAGTCCTATGAAATACTGAAAGATGACTTAAAATATATTGAAATACCATTTATTATCAAAACAATAAATATAATACCGCACCACACGAAATAATACTTAACCAATTAAACACTGTTTTTAACAGTGATTCAGATGAGAGCAATGTCATTTATTCACCATGCCATTTTGGCAAACCCTGCTCTACGAGTATTAGTGAAATTTGAAGCTATAGTGAAACTCTCAGACTCTGCCGGTTTTGGGACTGGCGGAGACGGGGAATAAACCTGCGAGGCTTCCTCTACGAATGTTAACGCACTTAGTTAAGTAAGTTGAAAATGGTCTATTCGAACGAAAATTTTTCGGTAAAAACACATAGGATGATCCAAATGATGTTCTCACAGTAATAAAAGATGATGAATTTCAAATTTAGATGAATTTAATTTTTGCATTAAATTAAGTAAGCCACTTAATTTCAACCAGAAATAGAACTTAAGTGCAGTGTCTCCTATCTGATATATGAGTAATATGATGACTAACTGACAGCTATGTTGAGTTTAGGATGATTTTCATTCGCGTGCTCTGAAATTGAATTTGTGCTGGCAGAAAAGCGTGCGCGAAATGTGATGCGGCGATGCTCAAAACACTTAGATGGATTTCGGGGATTTTAGAAGATATATGTGTTCAGATCTATAACGGATTTTGATTATAAATAGAATAATCGTACACATGTGATAAAAACAGATAGAAAAAAGGATTAAAGATTTTATTAATTTTATGTTCCTAATAACTGAACGATAGCGCATGAATTTTATGAATTTCAACTATCAGCTGACTTAAGTTAATCTGTAAGTTGACTTTCAACTGGCGAATGATCCTTTTGTTTACATCTGAAAGTCAACCGCCTATTTTTACTGAAATTCACATTTTTGTATTACTGTGTTTTTAATGAATACTATCAAATCAAGGATTATTTTGATTAATCTTAATTGAAATTGAATGATAATGTATGTGTGATGATCACAGAAGGAACTTACCTAATGAAGGCGTATCCTTTGTCCTTGAAAACACGAATTTCCTGAATCGAGCCAAAAGGCGAGAATGTCTTCTGCATAAGCTCCTCTGTTAGACCATTGGTCAAACCCCCACAATAAACGGTGCAATTGGTTGGACTGCTCTGGTTGTAGACCTCATCGAAAGTTAGTGGTTTTGCGTTCGCTGGAATTAGGAAATATCCTTCAATTACAAACAGGTCACTACCCCTATTCATGATTACATTGCTACCAAAGTTTAAAAGCTACTCCTTCCAATTATTTTCTATTTCAATGCCCTGTCACTAACCTTACATATATTTAATTTTCCTTAAAAAGTTCGACTTTTATTTTCTGAGAAACACCATTTTTTATTCAATTTCCTATTACTATATCAACAAAAAAGAAAATGCAATTTAAGCAAGTTTATAAGTGACATTGCCGCTTAGGGCTATTCTTTTAAACTTAGTAATAAAAAAGTCGACCTAAACGGCAATTTCACTTAGTATCTTTTTAGTTTTTACGGTAGAGTGAGATGGAAGATGAAAAATTGTAATGATTAGTGAAAAAGATTATAAAAATTATCAGGATCCATTTAAATTACCTCAATGATTTTCGACATGCAGAAATGTTAGACTTTGGAAATAATTTATTGAACAGTCAAATATAAATGTAAAAGAGGGAGGTGTCAACTATTATCGTTATGCATAATATAATATAAAGTGGATTTAAAAGCTTTTTGGGAAACGATGTTTATAACCGGTTAAAAGAAGATTGAAAATGAATGCTTTCACACATTCATCCATACATGTCCATTATTGCCATCATGATTGCTATTTTCGTTTGACGTTTATCACATTTTCTCCGAACCCGCTTTTAACGCGTCGAATAGACGGCAGAATACAAAATACCACATTGTACGCAAAATGAGGATTTAAAGAACAGTTGTTCGATATAAAAAAGGAAAATTTCACTTAAAAGATACAATAATAATCAATAAATGTCATACACTTACTTAAATTCACTTAAATCTACTATAGAGTAGTAGAGTCGATATTACCAGAATTCTTTATATATTAACCTATATTACTTTTAATTATTCAAATTTACTGTTAGTCAAATTGTATGGATTTAAGAAGATTTAATTTCAATTTGGTTGAATTTTCTTATGATTGAAACTTTATATAATTGAATTCACTTTTAATATATTTAAACGTTCTCTTGCTGACCTTGAATGAAATTAAATTTACAAGAATCCGCATTTGAATTTTGTTTAATATAACTGAATCAATTATATCATTCTAAATTCACTGTATTTTAATACCAAAGCGGGTAATGTGGCGCAGTCGGTCATTTTAATAGTACAATGTCGTGATGTTGAATATTCTATATTGATAGGTTTGGATGCTAATCAGTTCCAGAAAATAAAAATAATTTTTTTTCGAATTGCAAATGAATCTAGATACCTGATTTTACGGAAATTGCATGTTATATTGCCAGAAAATTATTTTTAATTTGCGAACATATAGAATTAATATAGCCTGCCGCCTCACCCATAAGGCAGGGTAAGTTGAGGCATTATAAATTTTTAAAAGATTTAGTAGTTAGGTATTTTAATTAACATAAATTTAATTTTCGTAACAAATAAAACAAAGCTAAGATGCTCATCTACGTGTTACATATTTTTCAATCACATTATTGATTCTCCCCTATCTGGCCTCAATCAATTCTCAAGAATATTTCGTAAACTGTAAAAACAAAGTATTGTTTCAGGGCTAGTTTTAGGTAGAGTAGACCACCCTGAAGTAGGTAATGCTCCTATCGTAAAAAATCACTAATTTAAAACACTAATCTATGTAAACTAATTAATTCAATGCATTCAATAGTCAATACATGATACGTGATAATATATTCAAATTATGATAAATTATTTTTTTTATATGTGTGCTCATAATTATTTATTATCTACTGAAGGGCCATTATCTGCTGTAGGTTGGTCTCCCCTGATATTATTCAAAAACAGGGCACGAAAAAATTGATACCGTAATAAAAGGATTTATATTTTTAACAGTGTACTTTTCAATTCTCAAGGATTTTCGAATTCTAATTCCCAGTGAATTGCCATATATTTGAAAGTAGCTTTAAATCCTTCTTTAGTGTCCCTGAAGAAGTAAATAGATTTTTGTAATCGTAAGAGGTTTGTGCTCCATATCTTCTTCATTTCTTGGAGTTCGAAAAGGGGGTTAACGGGGTTTTAGGATCAGATTGGGGTGTGAGGTTGCGATATCAGACACCAGTGTCGAGAAGGTTGGTACCCACGAGCTGTCGAGTTTACGATCCTACGGGGGCTTACTCTAAAGGAGCAGACTCCGGGTGTAAACGCGACTGGTGAATTCGCTCTCATCCCCTAGACTTCCACTTTCGCCCTCTTTCACTCCTTTTGTCCGCTATTCTCTTCTTCGTGTAATTGTGTCGCATGGGATGAAAAGTCATTTCAGGAAACTGTCCGCGAGACGAAGCTCCATAAACTCACCTCAGGGAGCGGAAATTTTCTTTTTTTCAAAGCTTTCCGAAAAACATTCTCTCTCGATTAATGCACCCTCAGAGGCATCATACATAGCCTGTCTAAAATAATACTTTGCTATTGATTTTCCTATATGTCAATAGTTTTTTAAAAGAATAGATACGAAAGGTTTATACATGTTAGCTCTGAAATTCATATTTATTTTCAACGTCAAAAGGAGATTAGTTTTTTTAGTGTATCTCAAATTGTTTGTACTTATGATTGCAGTCCTATTAAAAACCTTTTGAAGCATACATTTTTCTCAAATTAAAAAATTTTAAATAGCGAATTCTACGTGGTAAAAAAAATTGAGCTGTGACAAGGATATTATTCCTTATTATAGCCAAACATTTAGCTGAAAACGAACGAAGGAATTTAGAAAGATCCTTGGATCAGCGAAAATGAATATCCTTGACCATTTTCCATATACCAGGGATATCGTACTTATAGTCAAACCCCTAATAAGTATAGCTATAATAGGGATATTACGAATAGGTGTTTGAAACAATTATCGGAAGAGCACCGGTGCATTATGGGAGCAGCGAAATAAAATGGCGACAGTCTAATCGGGAGCAGTGACAGTTGAGATTTACTTTGGACAATTAAACGCTTTTTACCACTTAAAATGTGCGCGATTGTTAATATTAAATGGAGTTTATGATGCAGTAATAATAATTTACATTTGTTTCGATTGCAGGCGATAACTATATTGAAATATCAAGAAACGCGATAAAAACAACAAACTTGACCTCCAAATACATTACACGGATTTCAGGGAAACTCATTTTCGCGATACCAGACGAAAAATTGGCTACTGTAAGTTAAAATATTTCTATAACAACTAAATTTTTTTCTAATCTTAAGATAATATAATTATACATAATCTGTAGAAAATAATAAACTTTCGAACTTAGCAATTTTGTCCAAATTCCTGATTTACGAGAACAATTTACATAAAGTAACTAAATGTTTAACTCTTCTAACTTAACGTTTTACCTAATCTAAGTGTACACTTTCTTTGAGTTTAATATATTCTCGATTCACTCGTTCGCCTCAAGAATTTAGAAAAACCGAAAAGTAATTTGAACTCTATATTAACTAATCCTCATGGGTTCTTTAGGGTTGCTGATTTCCAATTCGAATTTCAAATATGAAAGTTTTAAATAGCGGATCCAAAATGACGGACCGAAAACTAAAAAATTATTTTTATTTGCATAAAACTTGATACTCGGGTTTTTTTTGAATCGCTAATTTGTAATCCGGAATTCAAATTGAAAAGATCAAAGTGGCGGACCAAAAACTAATAAGCAACCCAAAAACCTATAGACTCTGAATTTAGAAACAATAGTTCAATAGTCTGTAACTTAAGTCCAGCATGTTTAAACTGCAGATTAACAATTATACATATAAAATCCGCTATATTAGATTTTTTTTTTAATTTTGTATACAGATTTTTAATCAGAAACCAAAAGATTCCTTAACATCAGCTTTTAACATATAATATGAAAGAAAAAATTTCCCCTTACTACATTTAATATGAATAAAAAATGTTTATTTTTTTAAACAGTAATATTCAGTTAAAACCGTTGCAACCTTTTTCATTTTTATTTGAGATTCCTGATCAGCTTTCAAATTACTATTAACTATGAAGTTACAAAGAATTTCAACTAACATAAGTTTTTTTTAGTTCTCAAATGTGGGTCATTTATGTCTTGCCGTGCTTTAAAGGGTTAACTATTTAATTCTAAGCAATAATACAACAATTTCATCAGCGGTACTTAACTACAAGTTATATAAATAGTTAAATTATATTAAAAATATGCAGATGAAATTTTTTTTAACGTGAATATACATATATGACAAATACGAAAGGTTAAAAACTCTGTAATTACCTGTAAAATTTTTATAATTACTATAGAATTCAAAATGAAAATATTGGAAATTGTGACATTAGTAGGGAATTACTGGAATGATTAAGGTATTCTTGGAATTAAATGGATTTAATGAGGATTTATTAGACTTCCGTTTATCTCTAATGTACTGAAATATATCTGGTGAATTGTATTTTTAGACAGAATGTATTCCTATAATAATATAGGGGAGACCACCATACAGTATATAATCATTCAATTAAAGTAACGTAAGTATGATAATCAATTTAATGGAATTAATAGTAACGACACGATACGTGTTAGTATATTACAATAATAATAGATTATTTCAATTACATTTGTGCTTATAATTAATAATATTATTTACTGTATTATTATTAGCTACTTTAGGGTAGTCTCAACTATTGCAATATATTGCATATGTAATTCAAATTTGAATGAATGCCTTGCTTCAAAGTTTTTTTCTGAAAATATTATTTTTGTACGCTATTTAATTCAATATCGAGTTTTAAATCAAACATAATTTGTATATTATATGGTAACTTTCTTATATATAAGAAAGTTCTGTAAAAAAATTCATTGTAAAAAATACGTTTTAAAATTGCACTTCAAAGTGTAAATTTACACGTATAAAATGTCACTTTAGATGCATTAAAATTATAGGTTAGAAAGCAACTGTCCACATGTTGTGTCGAATGACGTCTCTTATAGGTTTAATTTTACACTGTGAAAAATACGTTTTAAAATTGCACTTCAAAGTGTAAATTTACACATATAAAATATCACTTTAGATGCATTAAAATTGCAGGTTAGAAAGAAAGAAGACAGGTAAAATTACCGACTGCGCGTAAATTTCTATTTTATAACGAAAATTTCTCCACTTCATAGTGATTTTAGATTCGTCCCTATAATATTCCACATTTGTGTAATTTTCTCAATAGAGTTTTTTTCGCTCTTTTGTTCGCGTGTTATGAGCCTACGTACATTTTAGTTTTCAAACTTTATTACTCACTTTCGGCGAAAGCATAAATGCGAGTGACTGATTTTAAGTTATAAATTTGATGCCATATACGCTTGCGTCATTATAAATATATTCTTAATATGATCTTAATGATTTAGGTACTTGAGTTTAGGTTGATATTTTGGAAAAATTTTCCACTTTTTGTTTTCTAGTTTACCTTACATATTAAATTTCAGTTCAGTTGAGAATTTTACACTTTTGTTCAATTTTAAACATTTTTATACTAATTTCACGTCGCTGCGCGTGAGTCCACTTTTTACATACGTTTAGAGTACTAAAATTTCACAACTTTTTTTTACAGTGTACTGCATCACATGAAATGTTTCTGAAATTACCGGAATTACTATGGAATAACTAGAATTCACTGAAGTGATTCCGGAATTTATTGCATTTCTGTGATTGATTGAAAATTGGAATTGATTATAATTGATTCTCGGATTGGAATTGACAGAAGACACCATTTTTAAGTTCTTTTGAAAGACCCTAGCATTTCAGCTTTTTATGCAATGCATATTTAAAAAATGGAAAAAACTTGTTGTTTTAGAGATTTCAAGCACCCTTCTCACACAATCTTCACGTGATGGAAAATTTCAATTTTCAAATTAGGGTTTAATGCACAAAAGACTACCTGAAAATATTTTTATTTGCCGGGCCGCTGGAAAAGAGTTGGAAATTGTGCACTTGCGTAATTTAAACAAAATCATGAAAGGGAAAGCATTTTCTGGTCAAAAGCACTTTCAAATTTAAATTGCTATTGAATTTAAGTGGGTTCTCATTGAAACGTAATCAACTTCAAAACCCAATATTTTTAACCAATAAAGTATTCGGATTTCCATAAACAATTATTTTTCTTTACATTTCGCTGCATTGAAACATGTATAGAATGTAATTTTGTTATGAGAAACAAAAAAGTAGCCTAGACGTGTTGTTTAAATGAAATGGTTTTATTTTATAATGTTAAATTGACAAAGGTCTGGAGTACATTTGTGTTAGTTTATTAAATAATTATTAAAACCACTTCTCTAATCAATTAATTACAAGAATAAAACAATGAAGTGCATTTCTCAATTGGATTCGATACAAAAGTAAGAACAGTTGCTAAATATGAATTTAAAGCATAATATTTTCAAACTTTACCATATGTGGAAAAAAATATAAGTCTACATTAATACAAACTACACAAAATAACAAAACAATCCATAAATATACTTGAAAATATAGGTTATTTAAATAAATTGTAAATGTCACATACCTACCAAGGTATTCATTAGGGTGATAAAAAAATATGAATTTACGCACACTTGTCTAAGTTCTACCTTGTTACTCAGAAATTAAAAAAAAAAAACTAAATAAAAATCGTCTATGATTTGTAAGTCTCTTATCGAAGTTCCCCTTTTTTTGATTTGAAAAAAATGGTTTTATGTTCTAATTGTCTTAGAAACGCATGTATTAAATTTTTATACATACAAATGTCCCGTTTTATATTATCATTATTGAAAATAATTTAATGCAATTGTCTAAAGTGACTTTGAAAAATAGCCATTTTACCTTGCTTGCCTCATACGTTTCCATAATAAGTAACTTATTTTTATTTAATTATTGTAGTTTGTAAGTATAAAGTCTAGCACAGAAAAAACAGAAGTTAAACTTTACATCGATTTCCGACGAAAGATTCTCTGAAACAAAAATTTACTTCACAGGATAAACTTTACACAAACATCGCTTAAACTTTCTTTTGTTTTTCCATGACAAACACATGTTTTTTGAAAGAGGCGAAGTTGGCTAAACAAAACTTTATCACTCTAAAAAATTTCTTGCAACAAATTTTATTCTTAGTTTTTTCTGTGAAAAGTTTCAATTAATAAAGTTATGTTTGTTGACTAAAAATATACAATAGAAGCTAATGGGCGTATTCACTTTTGAAAAGCATTTCTCTTTGCCTTGTAAAATGAAACAACCTTATATGCATAATTCTATATAAAATATGCTGTAATTAAATACCGCTCAGTTCTTTCTTGATTACGAAAATGCTTTATAAACACAGCAAACATTTAAATCGATGGTTTAATTAAAATTGTACAAAAACAGCGATGCGCAAACATGAAGTCTTCTGGAATCAAAGACTTTACGAGAAAAGCCATAAAGTTAAGAGAGCAGAGGTGAAAGAATTCATAAGACGCGGGGATTTGAGGATTTTCCAAAGCTTGATACTACACCGCGTCTAGAGTTTCCCCTCGAAAATCCCAGGTAACCCCGGAGGCAGATTCAAGTGCACACTTTCCCGCGTAAAGCTATCGCTTGAAGCAAGCGAAAGCGTACCTCGTTGTGGATGAAATCCCTTTTGAAATGAGAAACCCTTGGTAGAAGCAGAAATTGGCAAAAAAGATTTTCCGAAAGCACCGATTAAAATTTCATCGAGTCTAATCTTCTAAGGTTGATTTGATTGACTTTGAAGTCGTTTGCAACAAGGTAGACGTGCTTTTGTTGAAAAAACCCACGGGCTGACTTACAATGGTTGTTCTACTCTGCAACCTTCGTATTATACTTTAGGAAGATCAAGCTGAAGCAGAATCCTAAGGGAAATACATTTCTTTAAAATTTTTTAAATATGAGATAGAAAGAAAATAGCAGGTTGAGCTCAAGTTTCGTGTAAAGCTAGAATGGTTTATAAACCTGGAAACTTGTCGTTCGCTATTTTCAAATTCGTGTTCAAAATTTCAATAATAGGACACTCCTTTTTTATATTCTAAAAATAAATATCAAATATAAGAGTACATAAAAGGTAAAATGTTACGAAATGTTACATGGGAGGGGTGGGAGTGAATTGATACTGTTACTTAATATTTTTAACAAAAATAACCTTACAGGAAATCTGGGTGATTCAATAAGATTTTTGAGGATTTCAGGAATTCTAAAGAATTTTAAAGGATTTCATTAGGATATATTATTGCATTTTTCAGGAGCCCAATATTTCAAGAGATTTCAAAGAATATTATCAAGTTTTATGTAATTTACGGAATTTGAAGGGATTTTGTAATACCTTATTCAAATTGAAAAGAATTTATTAATTAAAATGAAGGGGTTTTAAACGATTTAAAAGATTTTCCATTTTTTCAAGGTATTTCCGAAGATATTATAGAGTTTTAAACATTTTAGGATACTTCAAAAAATTACAAGTAGTTTCAATAGATTCTAAGAATTTTTTAAGATTTCCAAGCATTTCTAAAATTTGAGGGTATTTTAAAAGATTAAGAGCAATTTTTGAAAGCTTTAAAAACTTGCAAGGGATTTCAAAAGATTTAAAATCATATGCGACATTTAAAAGAAACACCAAGGAATTTTCAACAGGTTTGAAAAACTGCAAATAATTTGTTAGGCCTTAAATGAGTTCATGAGATTAAATGAAATTCAAGCAGTTTTGACGAACTTCATAGAATTTCTGATGCGGACGTTTTATTTTTTGAGGATTTCTGAAGTTAGGTTTACTTTATAGAATTTATCTAATGTTATGTTTAAGATTAATTTTGTATTCATATACATATTTAAATTGACAAGTTCTGATGAAAAACTAAAATCAAAAGGTTCCTTTTTGAATTTCAATATTTGTAATGAAATGAAATTCATTTTATTTGTTTCATTCTAAAAAATGGCTCCGGTACCTATTTCTTAGAATTTATAAACGAAATATAAAATTTATACTTGGGATCTTGGATAAAAAGAGGTATACATTTTTTCATGTTTAATTACAAGGAAACGATGTACTTCTTAAAGTTCTTTTCCTTTTTTAAACTTTGATCAGAGATGCCGAATAAAATTTAATGAATGCGAAACCTAAAAGACTTTTGCACTTGAAAAGATAAATTCAGGCCAAATATCTTTTTAAATGACATAATATTTGTTCAGAATAATCTACATGTATTAATTTTCCCAACTTTTACTCTCTGCTAACAAAATTAGTAGAGCTTATAAAATATCATTAAAAAATTAACTTGAAACAGAAAACGTGTCTATTATCGAAGAAAAAGAAAATTGTTCAATAACACTAATACTTTCTAAGGCTAGAAATTAATAATTTAATTACTAAATACGATAACAAGTAAAAAATAAAATAAAGAGTGTTAAACAAAATTAACTCATTTCAATCAATCCTTTATTTTCCAAGAAAAATAAATCTTTCCTTTTATGGCTCCAGGTGGTATTATTTTTGCTAATAAAGGCCTGGCATGTTCAGTGCAAAACTGAGCTTTTGTGATGTGGAACGTCGAGGTTCGAACAGTTTGTACTGAAATTGTGTGAGTGATGAGGAAATGGTGACAAGAGGGGGTGAGAATAAAGGAAGAAGGGCGTTTATCGTAATCCAATAAGGGTCAATGGCGAACGAGCAGCTAAGTGGGCTTACATGTGGCTCATTAGCCATTTGATTACTCCATTCGTCTAAATTAAAATGAAAAATTCTTGACAATACTGACATTTTTTTTGGAATTTCAAAATTCCAAAAACTTCGCCTTTATTCAAGTGTGACGATAGTAAAATAATACAAAACCTAAAAATGCTTTCACTCACAAAATTAATGCTGAAATAAGATAAGATTCAAATTTATGGCTAATCTACCCATGAATTAAATCTGCAAAAAGATTACTCTTATTTCCCTTAGTATAGTTTATTGAATTTTTTAATAAAAAATTATAAAGTATTATAATTACTTCTTAAGCTTATTCACGAAAATAATAAACAATAAAAATGTAAGATAAGTGTTATCTGTTCCAGAAGTTAACAATTTTGTTAAAAATAGCGTATTCAAAAATTATCCAATCATGCTGTTGAATATTATTTGAAAGGAATACCTTACAAATGGATATAAAAAATGCTAGAGAAAAGAAGTTACTTGCATCCTTTCTCTGTGTATAATAAAAACCAGTGCAGTGCAAAACGTTCAAATAATTTTGCTCAAGTAAAAGTAAAATATATGCAAATGCTTTTTCATAGTGAAAGAATTTATTTATAAATGTAGTTAGGTGTAAAATGTGACGTTTCGAGAGTCAATTGCTTTCCTCATCTCGAATTAGTTCTGTATTGCTGATATTAAAATTTTTATTTTTCATCTTTAAAATAAAGAAGATCATCAATAAATTGATTCAAATTCTAAAATAGTTAACTACACTTTTAAATTTAAATTTCAAAAACGAAACAGAACGTACGTTCTGCTTCATATTGAAGGCTAACTTCGAGTGGAAATTTAGCCTTCGATATGAAGCAGAATGCACATTCTGTTTCCTTTTTCAAATTTAAATTTAAAAGCGTGGTTAACTATTGTAGAATTTGAATCAATTTATTGATGATCTTCTTTATTTTAAATATGAAAAATAGACATTTGAATATCAGCAATACAGAACTAATTCCAGATGAGATTGTTAAAATCATGATTTAATAATTAATATCACTGACTTTTTCCTTCATAAATATAAGGACTCAAATTTTTGACACTGGATTGATGTTTTTCCCGATGAGTAGAGAAATTGAATCTCGAAACGTCGACAATGAAAATGGAATAAAGGTTCTTTTTAACATCATGGTCTTTTACTTGGTCTAAAGTATGTCATATTTTCTACCTAACTATCGTTATACGTTTCACTGCAACAGGGTGGGGGAGGCAGTAACAGGGTTTGTGATGATTACTGACCACGGGGGGAGGGGAGGGCAGGATAAGGCATCACACAAAGGAAATATAAATGCGAATACAAATTTTTTGAAATGCTCGAAAAAATGAAAATGAGTAATTTCATTTTCCGGAACAAAGCATCTAAATTCAGAATTTACTCTCTTTTATTGGAAGTCAATTCTTCTTAATTGAACAGTTTATTATTATATTTTTGACTCACAATTCATCTCTTTTGGTTCAAAATTCTAATATTTGGTTAAATATTAAAATTTTTGTAAACAATTATTATTTTTATTTGAAAATTAATTTTTATTATGGAAAATTTTAATAATGATCAAATCTATTTTGAATCATGCAGGTTCTACATTTGAAGTCGCATAATCTCTCGGGGAAAAATTATGTATTTTTTCAGAGAGAAGTAGACGAAACGTATTCTTCCGATTTATGTACAAAATTTTGTCAGGAAGTTATGCGTATTTGAAATTGTGTACTTCGTTTAAAAAAAACGCACATGTTTTCCTTAAATTTTCGTTAAAGTCGAATCTCAATAGCAGTTTTTCTAAAAATATTGAAAGTTGATTTTCTCAATAAATCCATGCTTACAGTTATTGCCAAGTTTTTGGTGAATTTGTACTTTCATTAGAAGATATCTCGTGTGTCCTATGTGGACTGAATTATTTTTCTGGCCAAGAGTATTTTTTCATGAAATCGAAGGTTCTTCTTTCTCTTGCAAACGATTAAAGACACAACAAAATATTAAGATGAAAGTTTGTACGTCTAGAAAAGTTTCATAAAGAATATATCTTGCTTGTTCGCGAAATCTTGCATTATTCACGCAAAAAATTCCAAAATTATATTCGTAAGAAAAAAATTCTCTGGACTACAAAAATGAACCTACCGGCGGTGACGTGACCTTACTCAGTACGGCACTCAGTGTTGCAAATTTTCAAATATATTGTGAGGTCGAACTATTTGATGTTTTTTATCTAAATAAACACTTCCCTATACAATAAACCCCATCTTTAGTAAGACAAATTTCATCATTTGTTTTATCAAAAATTGCACTAATTTATTAAAAATTCATTTTACTAGTTGTACATCTCTGTCTTTGGTTGAAAATTTAAATATTATGTTGCAATTTCTGTTTGAAATACATTTTTTACCTGCAAAATTAACCATTCCATTTTTGCTTCAAAACGTATCGTTTATAGTTTTTTGTTTATTTTTCTTATTTTTTCTAGTTTTCAAAATTCAAATATTTAGTTAAACAATTTAACTGTCTTATTTAAAATTCGTCTTTTTGGGTTGAAAATTATATCATTTTTATTAAAATTTCAATTATTTGGTTCAAAATTAACTTTTGGTTGTGAATACAGATGTTCCAGTTGAAAATTTAACAGTTTTATCGAAAATTCGCCTTTTCAGCTTGAAAATTTAAGAATTTTGTTGAATTTTTGTCCTCTATATAATCAAAAATCTATCCTGGTTGAAAATTCGTCTCTTTTGGTGAAAATTTGTTGATGTTGAAATTGCAATTGTTTATTTTTTAATTAATCTGCTTACGGTTTAAAACAATTGTTGTTTGCTGGAAATATCTACTGTTAGATTTATTGTTAAGAATTCTTGTTTTTTGCTAGATTCGACTGTTTTAATTAAAATTTTAAAAAAATTGTTTGGACATATCAACTATTACATTTTTTGTTACGAATGATTGTTTTTTAAATGAAAACTCAACTTGCGGATTCATGATTTTAGTTAAAAATTCTACGATTTTCTAAAGATGTTAATTTTTTTTAATTTAACTATTTTGTTGCGAATTCGTATTTGATGCCATCTATGTAGGTTGAAAATTTTAATATTTTGTTGAAAATCCAATTATTGTATTAAAAAGTCCTCTTATTTATGCGAAAATTCTACTGTTTTTATGAAAATTCGTCTTTTAGTATTGAAAGTTCGTTTTTTTCTGGTAGAAAAGATCTTGGTTAAAGATTCACGGTTTATGGTTAAAAATGCAACTATCTACTAAAAATTTTTCGTTTTGGCTTGAAAATCCAACTATTTAGTCAAGAATGTATCTCTTTTGCTGAAAAAGTCAACTATTTGGTAGCGAATGCAACTATTGAAAATTAATTTTTTTGTGTTTAAAAGTCAACTGGCTTCTAAAATATTCAAATTTTATCTTTAAAACACAACTATTTCTGTAAAAATCTATAATATTATATTTAAAATTTAATTTTTATTATGAAAATGCAATATATCGCGTGCAGAAATCGCCCGATTTCAAACTTAATACCGATCTGGCCCCGATCGGATTTCCCGATCTGGCCCTGATCGGTAGAACTATGTGGCCCATTCCTGGGCCCGACCGGGCCAGACCAATTTCCTACTGAAACGCCATTTCTATGCACTTGCAGAACTAGTGCTGCTTGATGTTTTCTGATAGTACAGTGAAATTTGTATACATACTACTCGTTTATGATATTCTATCAATGATTAAAAATTCATAATGCGAGTAAGCCACGCGTTCGGAGGCACCAATCACCAGCCAGTATACCTCGAAACCTGCGCCAGGAAGATGAGAGCAAGTAATTACACTCTTCGGGCTCATTGAAACCTAACCTCAAATACATTAATAATTAATTAAATTGTTTCAGGTAAAATTAGTATATTTACCATTAGATGAGTTAAATATTATTATATGATGAAATTTATCAAGTCCTTTTATTTTTAGTTACTATTTAATACCTCAAGATTTTTCGATTTAATATAGAGTTAGAATGATCAAATCTATTGACAAGAAATGGATTGCAGTATACACAAAATTGTAATGTTTTTAGATTATGAGAATAAAATATGTGAAACAATCGATTCTGTTATTGAAATTTTGATTCTGTATTAATAATAAATTCATTACAGACATATTTCATAACATGAATTTCAGAATCAAGTAGTATAATCAAAATGCAAAATGCCAATTGTGTAGGGATTCCAACAAGAGCTAGTTAAAATTAAAATTATTTCTTGAAAAAAAGATCCTATTCCATCTTCACTCCATTGGGAATCGAACCACAAAACTTCTCATTTCCGGTCAGGTGCTTTTCTAATTAAGCTATTAGAGGGATCAGAATAAGAACTCTTAATTCACGAAAATAACGCTAATTTTTAGCTAGGTGTTAATGGTACAAGTAATTATTTTCAAATTTTTAAATTTATCTGCTATATCATCAGAGATTGTACCTTACCGACAGTAGATCAACCCTCCGAATCATGAAGGCAGAAGAATCTACACAATATCCATCAATTTAAGAATCTTCAATAACAGAAAATGCTTAACGTCTTAATAAGACTAGATGGAAAATAATATTTTTAAATTAAAATTAAAATTATTTCTTGAAAAAAAGATCCTACTCCATCTTCACTCCATTGGGAATCGAACCAACAAAACTTCTGAAATTATATAACTTCTATATAACTTCTATATAATAACTTCTAAATTTAAAAATTTGAAAATAAGAGCTAGTTACTCAACTGCGCATGCGTCGCATTCGGCATCTAATTGGTTTTGCGCGAAGTTTAAAATGCTAAACAAAGTTATTTTTCTTTTTTATTATAAAAAATGACATTTCTACTTATAAAAATGTCCATTAGGTCGAAATTAAAAATTAATAATACAAATGAAATAAATACATATTCTTTAAATAATATTTAAAATAACCATAAATATTTCATTCAAAACTTTTCATTTTTGTTTGAAAGTTGTTTGATCTATATTGCTTCTTAACAGACTTGAAAAAATAAAACGATATAATAAATGATAGCTAAATTTTTCGGCGAAAATATTATCTACAACCACCTTTTCGAATTTCTTAAGAAGTAATGCAATTGACAGAAAATTGAACTTCTTTACAGTAAAATGTTAATAAATCGTAAATCATAGGTTATTTCCCGCTGATTTTCTTTAAAAGCATTCGAAAATGTCAAGTTGTAGGGAATCTTTTTGCGAAAAAAGTTTTTTTTTAATTTGTTAAGAAGTTTTTTAGCCAAAATTTTTTTTCAAGAAGTTAAAATGGTTAATTAAAATATTTCTGTTTATCATCCATCTTTTTCATAAAAAGCTAACGTTTTCCTCAAAACTGATACAATCTACAATAATCTTACGTTTCTCAAAAGTATAATTAAATTTTGTAGTCTGAAACCTCTTCTTTTCGTGCATGTCGTACTTTAATTTTAAATTAAAATAACTTAATTGGAAATTGAATATATTAAGTTGGCTTTCGAAAGGAGAGGACCATTCGATAGTTTCGAGTTTACTTATATTAAATCTCCATTCATGAAATTCATGAATGGATTATAATGAGACTGATCGTGTACCGATCAGTCACCAATGGGGCACCGATCGGGTTTATGGATCTGGTGTCCCGACCTGGCCCCGATTTGGACGTGTGCTTCATCCGCGATCTGGCCCCGACCAGGATTCCCGGTCGGAACCCGTTCTGAACTAGTCTGGCCCCGATCGGGGCCAGTCGAGATTTCTGCACGGGATTTTGACTTGAAATCTTAAGCGTTTCGTATTAAATTTGACGTAATACTCATACATCAATCTTATTTGAAAAAAAAAATAATTTTCCTATTTTCGTTAAAAATCATCTTATTTCTCTGTTTAAAGATAATTTTTAGCTCTGATATGTAAAAATATATTTGTATGTTTTTTGTTTTAATTTAGGCGTTCATCAAATGCAAAAAAATCGCTCGTGGGCGTTCGAGCTTTGTGTGATGATTTGTTACGAAGAAAGTGAGGAGTGTAAAAAGGTTTCAAAATAGCGTGCCGTAGTTTTTGAACGACTACTAAGTGTAATCTAATTAAACAATTGATTTCATGGCTTAGAATCGACTAAATAATAAAGATGGTACTGGTAAAAATGATAAATTAAGCTAAAATTTCGTAAATGCATTAAATATGTTAAAAAAATGCAAGTGTGTCCACGCGAAAAATATATGCAAGCTAAAAAGTACTCTATCAGAGGGTAAGTGAATGATGGTAAATGCTCAAAACATATGAAATCCATTTCAGGTGATCGAAAGTACGCTACAAATAAATCCTCTGTTATCGAATCATATATGTTCGATATCGAAGAAAGAATTACAGATAATATAAGAGTAGCAATTGAAAAAGTGAAATGAAAAATGAGAATGAAGAACTTTTCTTATTCTGTAACCCACTGTTATTTCGTCTTCACGTTTCCTTTTTTATCTGAAGTTACCATCTTGGATTCAAATTACCTTCTAATCAACTATTTATTTTATTTTAGAACGTGAAACTTTTAATAATTTCAAAAAATGCAAGCATGCAAGATGAAATTCAACGAACGCAGAAAAATATACAAGAAGAAATATACCGTCAACTCTGGAATTGAAATATTTACACTTGATTTGTAGGACGAAATAACTAAATGACTGAGAGAATCAAATCTTTCAGTCGCAGAATAAGTAGCGATCTCTCTTTTGAGATAATTACTCAAGATATTTTTATCCACATTAAATTACTTGCATTAATTATATTTAATTAATATCTTCCACCAGTAATTTAATTAGAAATTTTCAATGGTATGAAGAAACTCAAAAGAGAGTTCAAGATATATTTATGCACGTGAGAAAATGCGAGTAGAGAAATTAAATTAAGATTGATAATTACAGTGAAGTAATAGGAATCAAAATAATGAGGGTGAAAAATTCAAGAATGGATAAATTTATATAATTCAAGTGTATTTTAATAGGAGTAAAGAAGTACGAATAAATAAGAAGTAAGAAAAATGTTAATAAAGTATGAAAATAAGAAAGTATGTTCAATAGAGGATTATAATGAGATAAACGGTTTTAGTTATGTTGCTTTGAACTGTTGGTAAACTTACATACTCGCCTAAGCACACCCTCTTTTCTCTCATCTTTCTTTCTCTTTGCTACCGGTCTTAAGTTCTGCTTTTTCACCCTCCTGCAAAATATCCGTGTTAGAGCGAAACCTTTGCACTTGTTTTTGCACGAAATTCATAATATTTCTTGTGCTTGCATAATTCAGTACATTAATTAAACTTTATTAATCGGCCATCAAATGAGGTTGTAATACAAAATCCCCATTTGATCCAAAGTATTTTTGTTCAATCTATCAAAACCGAGGATTTATATAAAAATTATTCATATCAAAAAACTATTGTCTACGTCAAAATTATTGAGACAAACAAAATTAAATTACGTCAAAATTTAAAAGAATCAATAATTAATATATTAAATTTTTTAAATGTAATTAAACTATTTTTAAATGTAACTTTCAAAATGCAAAGTTCAGAAACACTTGAGGCTTTAACTAATCAGTAAATATACAGTTAAGGCCTTAACTGCTTCTAGATCCTGGTTATTGTCCTTTGTGAAAATGTTCAAATCTTGATATTGGAGCCATCGATTAGCATATGTTACTATAAGAATTTTGAAATTTATTATTTATTTTTTATTTTACAAATTAAGGGTGGACAACAATTAGGTTATTATTAGCCTTATTATTATTAGATTATTATTCAGATTTAGAAAAAAAGAAATGTTTCTGAATCAATAGAAAAAATGGTCATCGGCACATGTCATTATGTTCCGAGAAAAAAGGGGGAAAATTTGTTTTGCTCGACATGCACGTTTTTTTTTAACATAGGAAGGTAATTGAAAATCAAATTTGTATTTTAGAATAACAACTCGCTCCCGTAATACTATAGTTTTGAATTGATACGCAAAAAGTTTGATTGTAAATGTAATACAGTTCAGAGAAAACAATGAGGGGATTTTTTTTGCTCGTGACGCATTTGTTCATATTTTTCAATTAAAAGAAGTGAAAGAAAAATACATTGTAGCTGTTGAATTGCAATTTATTTATAATTTCAAAAATGTAATAAAACTTTTTAATTTATCGACTTTATTTCATTTAGGCAGGGCTACCCTTCAACTGAAATCTTTGGAAAAGGAGAAAGAAAATCTCATTTATTAAGCCCTTAAAGACGTGTAATTTCACATAAGATACGTACAAAATTAAAATTTAGAAATTCTTCTAAACTTTCAGAATTGAATAATTGTTTATTGAAAAAGTCTCAAATGAAAAAAAAATAGATTAAAATTATTCGCACTCTTACAATATTCAATTGAACTTCATTAACTAAAGTTAAGTATGTAAAGTTCTCGATATTTTTCATCATTACACTAAATAAAAAATGATGTGCTTTAACTTAAAAATGGTTTTTAAATCCAGAGTTTTCGAAAAACTTTCGATATTATTTAAACTGAAAAATTTTCAACTTACTGAAGAGAAGTTTACATATTTCTATGTAGTTATTTTATTGGTGCTCGAACTGTAAAGTGTATTGTGCTACAGTATTATTTATATGTAATTCTGAGCCAAATATTTTATTTCGACACAAAAAATTTATTGTGTTTCTGATACCAAAAAACTCCATCAATAATTATGTTGAGAGAAATCGTGAAACTCCTTACTTCGTTAAAAACTAATGGTTTGTAGTTGAAAATAATTCCAATATTTTATTCATGTATTTTCGATGAAAATTCAACTGTTTTGATGAAAATTGTTTTTTTGTTGTTGTTGAAAATTAACTTTTTAATTGGAAGTTGACCTCTTCCATTTTTGGTTGAAAATTAAACTATTTTGTTGAAAATTCAACGTCTTCGAAAATATTTTGTGTTGGCTTTAAGATGTTGTAAATCTTTTAGACGTGAGTGGCAACTAGTTAAATTTACAGAAATACATTTAGAGATAAAAAAAACAAATTTGCATTGCCATCAAGATTTACAACCCGATATAGAAAAAATTGAATTTTCCTTCCAGGGTGAAATAAAAAATTGTTTAAAAAATATTATCTCGCTCATGACTAGCCTATGAGTTTCAATAAAAAGTATAACCATTAGCACTCCACATACATGAATGAACTTATGTAAAAATTAAGGTTGGATGTACAAAACGGGATCATTTTGATTAAAATTTTTTTTAGAATGTAACCTTTTATATTCAGTAGTTTCCTGTGTATTTTTTTAGTATGTACAAGGGATATATAATGTCACATGCGGCATGTCTTATCTCTGTCATGTCACAACTGCGGCATCTCTATCCAACGCTTTGTGGGGGCGGAAAGGCACCCCTGTGATTGGCCATATAAATAAAAAATGTCAATTTCCCTGCTATCAATTTCGCGTGTGATAGAAGCCGCTAGGTAGAGATGCCGCAATTGTGACATGCCGCAGATGAGACATGCTGCAGATATGACATGCTTTAGATGTGACATACCACAGGCGTGACAAGCTGCAGAATTGACATGCCTTAGATGTGACATGCCACAGACGAGGCATGCCGCAGATGTGACTGTTTACGTTTCGATTGCCTTGATTTAGTCTCAAGGCCATTTGCGGCAAACTCCGAAACTGGAACTAAGCCGAGAGTTGGGTGTATTTCCAAAATACAAAAGTAAGATAATTAATTCCTTTTAAAAAGTAACTTAACCGTCTCTGATCAGTTTACATAAATATTGTAAATATATACATAAAATAATTACAATGTATCATAATACTATTTATTCGCTGCCGTTAGGTCGAGGGGGGGGGGGGGGGGGGGGGGGGGGAGATTCAAAATTCTATGCAAAATCGCGAAACGCTGTTTATGATAACATTTACCTACTTAAAATGGAGTTTGGCTTCACTTTCAAGTTGAAACTCAATGGAATTTCTATCAACTTGATATCTCATGCTTTATAGACTAAAGTCTGACATAATAGTCATCATCGTACGCTTAGTGTTCATAGAATACTCGTAAAAAAATAATTTATTAGCCATAAAACTGGAATTTCCATTTAGAGAACAAATTGAGAGTTTCCATCGGCACTAAATTAAGATAATTCGATTTAAGACGAGTAAAATGTAGGACGACTTGGATCGATTTGACGGAGGTTAACTAATTCCCGCGGACCATCATCGAAGTCGGCTTTCAATCTTTTGCGAGCAACTGGTTTCGCGTCCTGCTTTAGCCTCGAAAAAGGATTTATCCTTTCATACGTAATTCGTTATGTAGAGGTACGTGCAGATCTGTCGAGGAATTCGAGTGATCACCCGAACGTGGCTACGAGGGGTGAATTCTGCAACGTCTCCTCATTGAGGGGGTTGGTACCTTTGGCATGCCGGAAATCAGACAGAAGGATATATCGACCAGTACCAGATTAAAGATCGAAAGAGTCGGGAAGTTGGCCAATAAAATGGTTCGCATTGCGACTTTGCGTTTACATCAGAGGTACGTTCGTTCAAACGGATTTCCAAGGATATAGATAAGAGTCGTAAGGCCGAGATACATCAGGACCACTCTTAATGGTTCTTCTTTCACAGCGCATATCACAGCCGGGCTTTTTCCTTTTTTATGACAAATTCCCCGAGATAGTTGACTGATCTGTATTTATTCCAGATTTCATGGATGAATTCGATCTCTATTTCCAGCCAACCTGAGAGAAGGTTTCCCATTTCTTATTAGGGGTCATCCATACAATATACGTAACATTTTTTACAAATTTTGTATCTCTCCCTTCTTCCATACAACATTTTTTGGATAAAAATCTCTTGACAGCTCAATTTTTAAAAGATTTTGATGTATTTTTTTAATGAACCTGAGACTTCTAGGTATAACGTGTAGATGCTAACTTTTTATTGTAGCCAAAGCAAGGTTTTTTATTTATCAATAAATTAAATGCTGTTCTTTCTTTAAAACTTTTCACGTGTGTAACTGCTCTAAATATGCTCAAATTCAGTGAAACAAGACTTAAAATAGTAGAATAACTCAAGAGTGGTGTACCCAGGCTTAAAGTAGTAGAATAACCCAAGGGTGGTGTACCCAACTGGATAAACAACATCTTTACGAAAATGGATTTATTGCATACAAAATTCCTAAAAATTAAAATACACTTTGTGTTAATAGATATTATTCAAATTTTTATTTTCCAATATAGCATTCAAATCAAATTTACATCAAATTTAAGTTGAAATTTCAACTTAGGATTCGAACGTAGCAATGATTTTTTCTTTCCGTCAGTACCGATATTTCTTGAAATTTGTATGGTATATTGAAAACAAAATTCTTAGACCTTTCAGCGAAAAATCCTCAGTGATTGTGCTAATTTTTTGAAATAAAATCTTTTTCATACGCAGTCAGAAACTCAATAGTACGAGAGTAAGTTTTAGCTTCTACTGGAACTGACCACTTTAAATTTTTCATCGCAATGCACAGTTGAGTCTTGTTCCAATTTGTGGCTAGTTTTAGTTTGAGATTATCAACTGACCTTATCTATTTCCTTGAAACTAGATAAAATTTTCTAATCAAATTTTGTTGGGTTTGAGTCAGCTACACGATATCTCGAGATTGAATTTTCGTATTATCTTTAAGTGGCAATTTCGTATTTACAGAAGCTTTTTACGCTCTCTTGAAACATTTCGATTTTGTTGGTTATCTAGTTCTACACTGCCAGCCTTTATCTATAATCTGTTAATTAATAATCTGTCAAAGTTAGAAAAAAATACCCTTCTCAGGTTATAAAGGAAAAAATGTATCAGTGTTTATATAAAATATGAGTGAAATGTATGTGCGATTACGATAATTAAAAATATAACCTCTGTTGCGATTCTTTAAACAATAATTATAAGCAAATGCGCAGTTTAGCCATGTTTGAATAAATAGGCTCAATTGTTTCTTTGCCTGAGTCTTCTTACATTATTTTGCAATATCCGGAAAAAATGTTCCATAATGTAATTGAAAACAAACTTGTACTTTACCATTTTTCTCCGTAAATTTTGAGGATAGGCTCAAGAAAATTTGTTCAAACATGCCGTAGAATTTATATTGATTACTGGTATGTATCTGGTGCTTCTTTGATGAAATATGTAAATCCAAAATATTTGGAAGCAAATTTTGTATTGGAATGTAAAAATCACATTTAGATTCTGGCAATCTATTTCGAAGTGGAATAGAATGTTTTATGACTTGTGTATTATCGTAAAATGCACTCCGCAAAAGCGATTTTTTCTTATACTAAAAAAGATAGTTTAGATTGAGTGCGAATATTATATAAAATAATGTAAGTTAATTTTTTACTATCTATAATCTTTCACGTGGGAGTAAAATTATATCTTCCGTATATATATTACTATTCTTAATTTATTACGATCTACTGTAAAAAGATTTCCTCTTCTCTATGAAATTTCTTATTTGATTCTGTCATATTCCCTACCAAAAAATGTCTTCCTTTGTAGAATGAACCGATTATTTGAAAATTTAATGAAGAAAATTTTTTTATTACTTATTTAAGAGCCAAAGATTTCATTTCATAATCTTGAAAATAGTAAGTTCTTAGGAAATGAACATTGTTTTTAATGTTATCTCTTCCTTCGAAATTTCAAATCGAATGAAAACTGCCATTTTCTTACTATGTCGAAAAGAATGAAATAATATAATATTTGAGCCTATGGAAATTTCTAGATTTAAATTTATTTTCATTGGTATTTACTTGAAAGTTTAGAAGTAGCGAAAGCTCGAAATGCATACATTAAAATATACAATACAAAACTGAATTTTAGACTTTGCTACGGTGGCGCCTAGCCTAGTACAATCCAGTTAATAGATGCAATCATTCAAGCGTTTTCTTTTTCTTCAGTGATAATTCAGCAAGAGAATTACTTTAAAAAATTTGAGTTCTATAAACATACATTTATTTAATATTTTAAAAGAATAGATAAATGTATTGGGTAGAAGTTTCAGAGCTTAAAGTAAACACCGAAAGTAGAAGAAAAGCCTGATTCCAAATATTGATGCTGTGAAATGGCAGAAACTGGGTGTTTGCCTAGGTAATATCAAGCAATTCACCTTTGCTCACGCCCTAGAATTTAAGATAGATGCTTCTATGCATGCACAGACATGAACCCAATCGGAAATAAGGGACAGTAACATCTAGGACTGTTCGCTTTTGGGTTCCATGTTGATGACGTCGTAAACGTTCCAGGCTGAAATGTGAACGTTTCGCTTGCATCCCATGTAAACTTGCTTGTATAAACTCACGTACCCTTACGGGTACACTTGCTCACGTATTGGTCGCCTTTATTGGGGCCGCCAATCTATTAGGGCAAGTCGGGAAAGCTTGAATTTATGCCGGGACTACAAATCTTGGCTTGGCTTGGCTCGACTCTGTTCGTTGAGAAAAGGCAGTCGGGGGTGGGGAATCCGGTTCGGAAAGCACCCGACCAGTAGTTGAGATCGCACCCACTGAAGAGATCTAGGCTCGATCTACAGACTTCGAGAGCGCCAGTCGCCTCAAGCTATCGATTACGCGACGCAAACACATCCATTAAAACATTTCAGAAAAAGTCTTGCACGTATGTTACTACAAACCAAAATTTTTTCCCTCTCCTCTAAGCCAAAGATCCAACCAGAACAAATTTTAATTCCTACTTGAAATAACGTTTTCAATAGACACCCACGTATCACCTACTGCTAAAAGCGAAAAGGTATCTCATTAATTGAGGGCCGGATTAAGTAACGGAGGTTATTTAATCAGGGCCTTTAAGCATCAATCTTTTCTTGACGAACAACATATTATTCTTAAGATCGTTCAAAAAATACGTAAAGCTTTTTTCCGACAATTTTCACACCCACGCCCCCGACCACATTCGTATTGCCTTTTATATAGTAAGTGTATGTAAGATCAACATTGTCGTAATGCTCGATATAACTCCCACTCCACTCCTAAAGGAGTTACGCAATTTGAAAACTGTTTTCATTCCCACCTTCTTATCAGATCTTTATACAAAATCTAAACCTCTCAAGGTGGTGACAGAAATACAAACACCACCTCCCTCAAATTTTAAGTGACATTTTTTTTCATTGCATTTTCTGAACTATAAAAAAATCTGCCTTTCAACAAAACAGTTCAAGTTTTAATAAAGATTTAAATTTTCAACAAATCAGTTGAATTTTTAACAGCATAGATCAATTTTTTACCTACAAAGACGAATTTTCAATCAATTGTTCGAATTCTTAAACGTACGAATTTTCGAAAAATCGATTTTGTTGTGCATATTTCGAATCTACAAGTTCTTAGAAATGAGCCCCATGAAGGATTTTGCGAGATACACTTTAGTTAATGAGTACTGGAACGCCATTCACGGCTACTCTCGGTGAATTCACGCGCCTCTGCGGCAGGCGCTCGCGGCGTCACTCATACAAAAAAAATTGGTCTTTTTTCGGCATGAGCGGCAGTTTTTTAGTGACGAACTGCGAGCATCTCCTTGACAAGGAAGAGGAACTCTACGATCCTGGTATAGCCGATTGAATCTTAAGTGTTAATAATCATGTTTTACCCCGTAATATATGTTTAAACGCGTTTTCCCAAAAGCCGTGTTTTTTATGAGTTATGGCAACAGTTCTTCTAAACTACTTGAAGTTTCAGGGATTTTCTTATCTAAAATTATTCGGCAGACATGTCGATAAGTTTAGACATGAGCATTTTGCAACCGTTTTTTTAATCTAATTTTTACAGCCTTTTTTATCTGAAAAAACTGTCGACAACTATTTTTTTGAATCAAAAGTCTGTCATTTTTGGAAATTTTAGAATTTTTGAAAAAGCTCGTGTCTAAACATAGCCAACGTAATAAGAAATAAACATGTTTTGTGGTTTTTGTGTTTAAAGCAACCAAAATTTCAAACTCTTGCCACAAAGACGACTCTAACGTATACGTAGCGCATATGCAGACGATCCCCTTATAATGATGAAATGATGATCAGTCAAATACAAAAAAAGTGTAATATTTGATATTTCAACCTAAAAAAAATTCAATTAAGAATAAAATAAAACAGTTGAATTGAACCAAAAAAAGATGAATTCTCAACAAAATATTTTAATCCTATACCAAAACAGATTAATTTTTAATGAAACTGTTGTTGTTTTAACCAAAAGAGATTAAATTTCTGTTAAAAAAAGAAGAATTTTCAACCTACAGAAGTTTTGCATTCAAAAGCGGAAAAAGTCAACTAAATTGTTGAATTTTCAAGCTAAAAGGAAAAATTCTTGATAAAAAAGTTCAATTTTTCAACCGTAAATATTAATTTGTAACAAAAACATCAATTTTCAACCAAATGCTTGAACTTTGTACAAAATAATAGAATTTTCCATATAAACAGACGAAAGGTTGACCAAAAATTTGAAATTTTAGACTATAAGTTACTTAAATCTTTAGTCAATACAATAAATATTTAATTACAAGACATGAATTATGAACAAAAAAATAATAGTAGACTTTTCCATTGAAAAGAAATATCTTTTAACGAAAAATAGTTGGATTTGGTAATAGTGGAATAGAGGAAAGAGTGTATTGTCTGTATTTATATGCTTTACTTCTAAAATAAAATCACTCATTCTTATTCTTTCAAGCATTTCGAAAAATTGTGATTTACATTTATATTTCCCATAAGTTATTTCACATAAAGCGTTAGCCCACCCCCCTACGTCAACACTCGTCACAAATCCTGCCCCACCCCTGGCAGCGGGATGTAGTTTTCGAAATGTCTCTTGACAGAAACTAAGAAAAGTTGTAATACAGATTGTAAGTAAACTAATCATCATAAATGGGAAGTCACTTACTAGGTCCCATCAAACAACTACCGAATTTATACCAAATTCTACTAAATAATTCTTAGAATATTGCCGTTCTTTGCCCAATTTTCTTAACTCCACCCTCTCCAAATTTCCATCTGTTTACCAGAACTTTGGTGGAGGTTAATGTTCCGAAAAATTATTCAGCGTGAGGAGTTAATATTGCGACGGAAGATTTAAAGGGCCGAGCATTAGTCTTCGTCTGCTTTCTCCTTCCCCATGTCTTCGCGAGATATTATCAGTCCTAATAAAACTTAGGTGGGGACAGCACTTTCTTCAAGCTCACCTACCTTAGCTAAGAAAGCTAAGTAACCGAGGCCGTTAAAGTTTGTGTGTATTCTTGGGTGGTGGTTTATTCCAAGGAAGGTTTGTGTTCTTCTCTTTACTTCACGCTCCCTCACACCCCTGGCCACGGTTCCGTACTAGACACCAGGCCGCATCCGCGCCTTAGCTAAAGGGTTACCCGACGATTATTTACGGCTGTTTGTTCGCTACTTATCTACCACTACCGCAAGGACTACCATCATTGCCACCCTAACCCATTCAGCCTTGCCTCCGGACGAAGTTCTCTTTTCAAACAAGTCCTTTCCCTTCAACTTGTTACATTCAGTTTTCTTCTAATCCTCCTTTCATTCCAGACTTCCCAGGTCCTTAATTTTCCTTCTCAAAACAAGTAATTTCTATTAGATTGCATGATTTATATAATTATGAAACTCATATCAGAGAGTAAATTCAAACTCATATGAATGATGATCATTATTATTTTAATAAAATGTGATGTTAAAGTGGGTTCGGAGAAAAATAAAAAACCTGAACAAATATATCAGTTTCTTTGTACCTAACAAAAATACGATAATGAATTCCTGAAACTGAAACTCGACAATTTCAGGCTATTTTTACCGAATTCCATGATTTAGTAGATTAAAAAAATATATTTGTTTTATTATCATAAAGATTGTATGGATTTTTAAATATTTTCAAGGGATTTATAGAGAGCTTGAGGTAATATATTTATCTTATTTTATTTACATGAAAATCATTATAGGACTATTATGAATTTTCTATAATATTTTATGTTAAGAGGCATTTAATAAATTATGTAAATTTTTATTTTTAACAGATCAACCTTCTAGAAAATCCGTGTATCCGAAATTATATTATATAACGCTAAAGATTAATAATTGTACAATGAAACATTGTAATGATGTTGCAAAGATTTCACATCAGTATAACTGGATTAGTATTTCAATTTTTTGCCACCATTTTAAAAACAATATCCATAAAAATAAAGTTCTTTCAAAATTATTAAAATTTCCGAGGAATTTCCAAAATTCTATAAGTTTTTAAAGGCATTTCAACGGATTTCACGGGATTTCACAGGATTTTAGTGAAATTTTAATTTCTAAAAATTTTGAAGAAGTTTGTGGAAGCTTGGAAAAAATGTTTAGGGATTTTAAAAACACTAAAGGATTTGTAATATTCTAGGGTATTTTAAAGGATTTCAAGGAAAGTTTCAGGAGTTTAAAAAAATGTCAAGGAATTTTAATAGGAATATCATCAGATTTTATTCAACTACACTGAATCTTAAGAGATTTAATGAGATTTAAAGATTTTAGGATATTCTTAGAATTTCCAAGAAACTTCAGAAGATTTCTAAACATTTAAAAGCATTTTTGAGAAATTTTAAGGGATTTGGCAGGATCTGATAAGATATTGGAGGATTTCAGAAAAGTAAAATTATCGTGAAGTCTTTAAGCTACATTAATAAATTTTCAAAGATTATATAGAAATTCAAACATCTCAATGGCTTTAAAGGAATATCATAGGATTTCACAACATTTTACGGTATTTCTCAAAATGTTTCATAAAATTTTAATGAAATCTGAAATAATTTATTTAAAAGAATTAAGGAGTCCGAAAGATTGAACAAATTTTAGGGTATTTCAAAAGATACTAAAAAATTTTTAGGTGCTTTCAGCAATTTTAAGGAATGTTTAAGGATTGGAAATAATGTAGAGTATATTAAAGGACTCTCAGGAGAGTTTGTTTATAAGAATAGAGGAATTTGAAAAATTAGTAGAGATTTTCAAACCTTTCAAATATTTCCAAAGATGTTCAATAATTATAAACATTTTAAGGTATTTAAAAAAATATCCTTAAAACCAGAATTTATTCAAAAATGTTGAAATTACTACTATACCCACGAAATCATTCTACTTTTTTTCAAGTTAATTGCTATTTGCACTATTCACTAAATATACTTTTGAATTTGATGGTCTACTTTTCTATATTTGACGCCGGATTATTCTGATTATTATTAGGATTATTATGATTGAAATCCTTCTCAAAATGCTTAGGTTTTTTGAAGAGCATGTTTAGTTTGTTAGAAAATGTAGAAATATGTATAAAAAATATTAAATAATTGAAGATATATGCTGGTGATTAAAAAATGTAAAAATTTAAGTTTTTGACTAGTATTTTCCTGCTGAAAATATTTGGAAAAACCATGGGAAATGGGTCACGGAGGGGGTTGAAATTACTTTTTCATGAAATTTACATGTGAAGTGATAAATAATAATTATTTACAAAACATGATCTGTATAATTAAAAAATTAAACTGGTTTTTATATACATCATATTGTTAATACCACCCTCTACCCGGTCATTAACTCTTACTTTTTATTTTGCTATAATCTCAGGTCTGGTTGCAAAACATAGTTGAGTAATTGAAAGGTTACGATTTCATCATTAGTATGTTAAGAAGGCAGTAGGTAGGCAGTAACTAAATGCATTAGTGCATATAGTATACAAGTAAGTAAGTCATGGAGATTATCTTTGTCTTTATGTCTGGCAATCGTATATGAAACATTCAAATAAGGGAGATCGTTATTTTAATTTTTGAAGTCTCTTTTACAATAGTACCATTTTTACTGATTAAGATAAAGAAAAGACTCTATCTGAATAAATCTATATTTTTAAGTCCGTGCTCATCTAACTTCTAATTTCTGTACGAGTAATCTGATTTTTCCTTACAAGAAGACGCTTCCTATTTTTAAACTGAAAAAAATTGCAATATAAACTTTATGTTATGAGATAAATTTTTGTGAATCAATTTCAAGAAGAAATATTACTGATAAATTGTTTTTCAATTTGAGGTTATTTTTCTTGGTTTACTTCTTTATAGTCTAAAACGTACAATACTGCAGAAATCATAGAAAAAGGATACAGTTAGCGCTTTTAAAATAGAATTTTTACTTTATCGAACGGTAAACCAAGAAAAATAACATCAAATCACAGATGAAAGTTTTATGGTAAAAAGCACTGATATAAAAATACTAATCAACTCTCCCAAAAATCAATAGCTTGTTTACTATAATATGCAATATTATACAATTTTACTATAATCCTCAACAATCTTTCAAATCGTTTGAGAATATTCCCTATTTTTTCAGAACATTAAAAAAGAGATTTAACCATTTTTAATTTTCTACAATCATCTAAAGAAATGGAAAATGTTTCAAAATATGACTACACATTTTGTTTTTATTCTTTTTTTTATTCTCAGCAATGTTGCACCTGCCTGACGAAAGTTTGATTTAGAAAATAATATAATTTTCTTGCAGATCAAAGTGATTCGGGTACACATTTTTATTGTTTATATTTCAAATATTATTTTTGAACTAAACTTTTACAGTGAGGAAAAATAATAAAAATATGAATATGAATATAAGAGAGGGCATATTACTGATAGATTTTATTTGAATCAGACTATCAGTTATATGCTTTTTAATCAAAATATTTTTTATTTCAATCACTTTGTGTTTAAGGCACTTACAAATCGAATGCAGTGTCAAATAAAAGGCAAAAGTTTGCCAGATAAATACCATCAAATTTTGTACCAGATATCGAATTTTCGTTCTAAAACTGTATTTATTGATAAATAAAACTCAATTTTTTTTTTAGAAAATCGAATATGGTCTCAAACAATATCTATGTGCATCAGCCTGACCTTTTTGTTTTGCTTAGTAATTATAAATATTCTATTCACTATACACTCCAAAAATTTTACAAAACACCTTGGCCTGCATTTTTAAAGTTTTTACACTCTGCAATTAAAAACTATATATATATATATATGTCTCTGTGTGTTTAGTATATAAACCTTAATTAATTGTAAATGGCTTGATTTATTTTGGCAGAATTACAAAAAATGTTAGTACTAGCTGCATTAACGTGGAATTTGCATTATATGAAATATTCGGTATTTTCTTATTAGAAAAATGTTGATCTGAGTTTCACCGTACTTTAAACTCTGTATTACAGTTTTTCAGATTTTCCGAGCACTTTTTCATCGCTTAACATCCTTCTCATTAAAACGCATCATTATAAAACCTTGTGGTTCTTTATGTAATGAGGCAGGGTAACATCTGAATAGAAGGTTGGGGAGAACTGACAGCTTCTACGTTGTAAAATACAATACGGGCATTTCATTTTTCCTCCCTTTGCATGAATAAAACTTTATGTACCCAAAATCATATTTAAAAGTGATATTTTATTTAATTATAAAATGGTTTGATTATAAAACAATTTAAAGGGTAAGACACGGTTATAAAGTTTTCAATATGTAAAATATCATTTTGAAAAACTTATTATTATACGCCATAAATAAAATGCCGTGCTAGAAAAAATTATTTCTCCTAAGAAATATCCAATATATTAATTCACTCTAGAATATACATTTGAAGATGATGAGGTTCACCAGTGCAATCATTTAAATTAATAATGAAAGCAGTAATTATTTAAGTGCAATAAATTATAGTCACTGCTCAGCATCATATATATCTCTCAAATCATTTGATACTTTTGGAATTAGTATCACACGAAATTTATAAATTTATAATGAGTTTGCTTGATCTAAATCAAAAATATAAAATTATTAAAACAAATAAATAGTATCTGATAAGATAAAAATAGTGTTAATAGAAAAATTAGAAACCTGAAAAAAATAAATTATTTGAAATTAAACGGCATAAGTGAAATTTCTAATTAGAACAATCTAGCATCGAATCAGAATATTGAATCGAAACAAGAATGAACGAGTTAAGAATCTCCAATCTAGGCGAAAGGGATCAATTCAACCTTCTTTCTCCTTTTTACTTTCTCTTTTCTATCCTCATTTCTTTTTTTCCTTTGTCTCCTTTTTTCCGGTTGGTTCTCGAGTACAAAAGACTTGCTAAAATAAGTAAGATAAAACTAAAATCGCCGGAAAATATCTTCCGCTGAGCAGATTGGCACCGGTAACGCCCGATGTCCGGTAACCGAGATAATAATCTCGAAAAAGGAGAAAATAGGAAAAGAGTAGAAAAATAGAAAGTGAGGACAGATTTATAACCTCCTCGTCCAAGAAAATCAGTTTCCGTTTCAGGCACGCTGTTACTTATTTGCATGAAAAATAGGTATCCGGTTTTTTCTTATCGGGACATGTTTTTTCATTAGGTTGATCGGTCAGCTGATTGCCAGAAAGAACTATGTAAATTCTGGTTTTCAATTTACAAATGCTTCTATTCTTTATCCATTTTTAAAATATTTTATAAACTTCATGCACTTGAAGTAACCAGAGCCGCCATTTCGCATAAGAATCTTGTCATTTTAGAATAAATAAATCAAGACAGAGGCACACGAAAATGGGACCAAAGGATAATTGCAATATTTATGAAAAAATTGTAGAAGAAGTAATGCCAATTTTCATAAAGATGGCGGTAAACAATTTCTAGTATATTCCTACGGAGAAATAACTTTTTTTTGCTTTTTAAATAAAGCACAAAATCATAATATCAGTTTAAATTAGTTTCAGATATTTCATCTATTAAAGTGTGAACCATCCATGAATAAACACAAGAAGTAAAAGTTCTATATTAAACTGGAAAGAAATTTAAACTTTGTGTCTAAAATAGGCAATATTTTCAAATGAAAGACAAAAACAGAGATTCTTCGCCGAAAAGTATAAAAGAAAGAGGACTCAGCGTTTCAAAGGACACATGATAAAGTGCAGAAATATTAGGGTAAAAATAAAATAGTTGTAATTATTCTATTAAAATTGCCCGTGGCTAAGTGCACCGAAATTTCGGTACATGTAGCCCGATTTTTTCGGTACACTTAGGAAGAGCTGGAAAAAGGGCTATTTGTACCGAAATTTCAGTACATATAGCTGGATTTGTTCAGTAAGCATGAAACTTTCTTAAAGATTTTGGTTTTTAAAGTAATTTAGAAAAAACATAAAACCTAGTTTTTCTCTTCATATTAATCACAGTGAATGTAAAAATATAAATAACGAAGATAAAGAAGAAGAACTTCTTTAAAACTCCAATATGACAAAAATTAATGAGAAATATTTAGTATATGTAAATTAGAATATCTTTTACGCCGAAATAATAATTAGATCTGCTGTTAAATCTTTATATAGGAAAATTGAGATTTATTTTTGTTTACAATATCAATTCTAAGTTGAATAACTTTTATGCTATTTAATTTTTCTTAATTAAAAAATATAGATGCCAAGCTTATCCAAAATATGTTTAATATTTTAAAGTACATTTTTACCTAGGAATAACCTAAAAATCAAGTGTTCTGCAGGTGAGAAGTATATTTTCGTTATCAATATTTTCTTTATAAACTAGCCTTTAATTTATGGTTCTTTTTATTAATAAACTTTAGTTACTTAAAAATTACTTAATCACTGATTTATCATTGAGTGACATAAAATCACGGGACATTCAAAAAGTTATTATAACTTTGAAACTATACTTGCAAACGAGAACAAAGATTTTTTTTATACACTGCAAATAACTCTGAAAAAACAAACTGTATTTAGCAATTAGATCCAAAGCTTCATTTTAAAAGATGTAACGCCATAATTTTAATAAAAGGTAGTCATGAAAACGTTAACGGATGAAAAATTGTAAATAAAATACAATTTTAAATGAAAAATGAATTTAATTTTCGATTAAAAAAATTATGTTGTGCAAGCAATTTGTATAATAATATCTGTTACAAAAAGCTAATGATAACATTCGATTCTATGGTAAGAATTACATAAGGCCCATGTGTTTGACCATTTTTTTCAAACCGTATTTGTTATGTAGTATAATCAAATGCGTAAAAGAGTGTCGTACAATGAAATTTTTTATTGATACTACATAAAAAATAAGGCTTCGAAAAATATCGTTAAACATATGGACTCTATGTAATTTATTCGTTAGAATCAAATTGTGCTATTATTTTTGCCATAAATTAACCGTTTAATCAAATTGCTTAAACTGGTCCCAACATTAACTTCTCTAGTGTGTTAATTAGCTTGCCCGCGAAACTGAATATATTAAAAAATTTAAAAATTGTGATATTTTCGTTACTAATATTATTATAATGATAAATTACAACTATTTTAAGATAAAATAATTTGTTTCTATAACGAACTGATATACTTTTGAATTTGTTCAAATACACTGTAGATAAGTAATAAATACAATTTTTTATAGAATATTAAAAATTTCTAGGTGTGTTATTATAAGTTCAAAATAACAATTACTTTATTCAGGAGATTCGCTTAGAGACGAACATTCATATCTGTAAATTGTAGAATTTAGCCGCTGTATTTGTTGAAGCATTATTTGAAACATAAACAAATAAGAAATTAGCTACATGACGTTCGTCCATAACTTAATGTAGATAATTTCTAAACAAAATATTGCATTGGTTCAGAAATATACCATGTAAACGACCTTGTCCGCAAAAATCCATTTCTGGACCATCGTGTGCTTTTACTCGTTTTGAATTGAATTTGATCTTTCGATTACAATTGCACTTGGGTGGCGGATTAATAAATTTCTATATCAAGATTAGTGAAATTAATAAATAGTTGACACTTAAACCAACCTTAAATGATCTATTTCCGAAACCTCTAGACTTAATTATCCGAAAGATAAAGTTAGCCAATTAATGCAAAATTCACTAAAATTGAAGTGTGTATGAGCAGTTTAAGCTACTTACGCTACTTATGATAATACCGATTATTATGATACATGAAATTAGCTTCCCTAATAGGATAGTGGAACACATAATATTTTGTGGCATAATCAGCGGATGCTTGAAACGAAATTTCTGATCCTTGATAGTGTTTTAACGAATTTAACATGGGGGCTGTTGTCTTGTTATATATGTACCGGGTTCGTAAGATTAAAGCCGTACTTGAATGTACTATTGGAAGCCAATTTCATTTTCCTGGATAACAGTTACTCTGCGGAAACACTTCTGTAGTTTTTTAACCTATTTTTTGATTATATATGTATATATGCATATGTGTAGTTTCCTGAAACGAGAATCGAAAGTAATATTGGCATATACACGAAAGCCTGATCAAGACGATGGAGACCAACTGCCTATTTTCTGATTTCAGTTATACATATAAAAGCAGAGGACCCATTTCAACGCCGAGTGGTGAACGCTGTACCAGCACCCCGTAGCTCTTTAACGTTCTACCTCGAATCGACCATCGCCATCTACTTTTCAGTCTAGACAAGGATAAGGGTGAATTTTTTGTTATTAGTTGAAATTTCCATAAATTTCACTACGACTTGATTTCTACTGAATTTAAGTTTCATGTTCTAAAATTAATTTTTTTAAACAGGTGTTAGTAATATTAAAATGTCTTTAATTTTCTACTGTTTTTCTTAATATTTTCTAACATGTTCTTACAAAGTTATACAGAAAGTAACTATAAAAAGCAGGTTTTCATAACTTGTTTCGCTGTTAAAAGATTCTAGAACTGATAGTTAGAAATTATTATTTAAAACACTTGAGTATTATTAAAAAATAAATTCGTAGTTTCCGTGAAAAAATGACATGATTTTATTAACTAAAATGCGCCCTAAAATTATTAATTTTTTTAGATGCTAGGAACTACCATCTAATGCTTGCATTTAAATATTATCGTATTTAAGTATAGATGGTGCGACAACCGCAATCTGACCCTAGACTAACGAAGCGCTGCTCAACAGTTTTTCTACTCCACGGAAGCGCTGCGATTGAAAATTTAAAAATTGATTTCGGAATGAAATGTCAAAATAGTCGAGGTTATTTATTTCCATTTAATTAGCATTTATCTCAAAATCTAATTTAGAATTTTTGAAGGATAAGAATAGAAAATTACATTCGCTTAAGAGTGTCGACCAAAAATTTCAAAATTAAATTCGACAAATTTCAATTAATAAAAATAAAAATAATTAGGTTAGATCAGTCACAAATTTGGTACTACACATAGTGTAAAAGACACAAATATAATTTTTAATCTTTTCATTAAAAGAAAATAAAGAAAAAAACTTAATTATTTGTGTAATTGTAATTTAAAGTTTTATTTTTAGTTTATTAGAAAAATAATTTAACAAAATTTTTTAGATCAATTCCTGACAATTACTTATTACTCATTTATTTTATTATTTTCGAATATTATATTTTATATTACCGGTTCTCGACGGTTTACTCCAATCTCTCTAGCGTTTTCATTCTTTCCTGCGTGCCATTCTAATAAATTTAATTTTTTTTTCCTTTCTTAAAAAAAAAAAACTTTAGTGTTAGACTTAGAAAGGTACATTTTCCAAGTGTAGAACCTCGACTATTTGACATTTCTTTCCGCATTCAATCTTAGAATTTTTGATCGCCGCGCTTCCGCGGAATAGAGAAACAGTTAAAAAAAAATTATATACATAGAACTCCATGGATACAAAATATGTGTTGATAGAACGCTATTTCAGCCGAGGCTTCAAGTAAGTAAAAAAAGTAAATTACACTTATTTATTAAAGTTCTATAAAAAAAACCGTTTTCATTTGTCGAAATATTTTTAAATCTTTGTAGATTTAATAAAATAATTTAAATCCTTGTAAAATTTTTTAAACTACCTTCAAATCCCTTGCAATTCTTGAAATCGCCGGGAATGTCTTGAAATTTTATTTCTCTTAAATTATTTCCCCAAGTTTTATGGAAATCCTTTCAAACAGTCCTTAAAGTTTTTTGAAATCTTTTAAACGTTCGTCAATCCTTTTAAATAAACAGAGGTTCTAGAAAATCACTTAAATCTAGTGAAATTCTTTGCAATTTCTCGACATCTTTTGAAATTCTACAAAATTCTCTAACATTTTCTGAAGTTTTTAAATTTTCTAACATTCTTTAAAATATTTTATAGTATATAAATATATAATCGTAAAAATCTATTAAAATGAGAAAAAATTAATTTAGAATCTCTTGAACATAAAATGAATTAAACTTATTCGTTAAAGTTCCCTGAAAAAAACAACACGTTAAAATAACTAGAATTCTTTGAAATCTCTCGAAATATTTTAAATTCTTGGAGTTTCAGTGAAATCTTTAAAACTATTCTAGAAATCCCTCAGATTCGAACCTTAAATCTTGAGAAATTCTACAAAATTCTTTGAAATCTTTTGAAATGACTGAAGATCCTATCAAATTTCTTAAATTTTATGAGCTTGTTTGACAATCCCTTAAAATCTTCAGAAAATGTACAAAATTCTTTGAAATCCCTTGAAACTTTTGATATGAGTTTAAAATCCTCGAAATAATTTGAAATCACATGTAAGGTAAATAAATCAATTATTAGTTTCCTGTTTCTTTATTCTTTAAATCATTTTATCATATTATTATTTTAGGCTTATACTAAACTTATTATCATATTTTAACTCAATAAATTTACGGATAAAATGCAAAGTGTTCTACTTTACAAAACATAAGTGGAAAGAGGCCAGCATGGCCTCTTAAAATAGTTTCAGTTTCTACTCGTCGATTTTTTGAGTAAACTAAAGATACACTAAAAATATTACATTTTTTTTGTTCTAATGATAATTCAGTATCTGACTTCGTAAAATTAATCCAGAATAGTTATTAGGTTTTTAGAAAATTCAGAAAATATAAATTTAGATGGGATTAGGTTTAGACAATTTATTGACTTTGTAAATTACAGTTCTGGTATGAAAATAATTAAATCCGTTATGCCGTCAAAATCGTTTAACTGTGTGTGCATGGGTCGAAGTCTCCAGGACAAACGAGGGTCGATTTGCCTAGAAAGCTCGGGAACGATTCACAAGGTAGCTGGAGTGGGTTTATCGGAGCGATTTGTATAATCGCCAAAGTTTTTGAAATTGGGGGCAGTCGCACGATTTCTCAGCTGGAGCTTCGGGAATTAACAACGTCTTTTGAGTAAACTATCGATTGATTTTCCGTTCCTCAAATTTCATTCCAGACTAATTGTTTTTCGCACCTTCATTTTTTTAATGGCTCCATCCAGTTCTTTCACCTTTTACAATATAATCCAAAGAAGGCCACATATAATTTCTTTAATTAATGTTATTCTAAAAAATGAATACTATTTTCCAGAAAAAACTTTTAGGAAGAAATCATGGCGATTTATATCTCGAAAAAAATGTTCATTAAGGGATTCATTTCAGTTAATTTTCCCTCTCCTTTATCGACATCACTTCGCACGATTGAGAAGATTATGCGGAGTTGATGCCAAACGGATGCTAAATTCATTTTCTAGAAAATAAGCTAATCGGGTATACGTTGAATATCTTCCTCTTGTGGAAGAAACCAACCTTTATTGCCAATTCGGTAATGTGGAATTCTGGACTGGAGCCAAATATCGACATCAAGCAAACTCTTTAGAACTGGTTTTACAAAAATCCTTTTTCTTTTCTTGCGACTTCAAAAAAAATTGAAGCATCATATATAATGCGTTTGGGAAAAGAAATATGTGCTTTCCTATACAGATTATATTTGATGGTTATTTCCACGGTTTCATTTCGATTTTTCCCCATATAGTGCTCGTTACGAGTTCGCGTAGTAAGATATCTTTTCCTACTTTATCTTCAAATAAAATTATACTATATTGCAAACAGATGATAAGGATGTGTGTTTTCTATATTAACTTTTTTGAAAATGTGATGAGCGAGCCTCGGGCTCATCTTCAGGCATTATAATAATAATACTTGTCTTGATTATAACGGCAAAGTGAAGGTTCACTCGGTATATGTAATGTGGGTAAGAGGAACCATTCCTACATTTCCACTGGGAATTACATACGGAGTTCAAGTAAGGGCTCTTTTGTATATGTGTATGTATATTACCAGGTGTATACATATGAAACCGGTATTGCCATCTAGCGGCCAGTAGGCACACTTGTAGGCACTGTCGGAACTTACCATTTGTGCTAATTAGCGTAT
>NC_046658.1:62358920-62365760 GCF_010883055.1 Belonocnema kinseyi | reverse complement strand
TATCTTTATCTATATCTATATCTATATCTATATCTATATCTATATCTATATCTAGTCACATTTTTGGCGAAAATGAGATTTTCGCATCAATCGATTCGCAAAAGAATACTGCATATCTCTACGCAAACGAGAATTCTGAAAAATCAATAGATTTGAATAAATAAAAAGTTTTCTGCGACTTAAATTTGTAATTCGCTGCAGGATTGAACCGTAAGTCACTAAAAAGTTGTATTTGGCCTCTAAACGACAGGTATGACGTATGGAAATACAATTCAGAAAGACCGCGTGTCGACTCGAGGTCTTTTTAACTTGTAAAAGGCTCGAGGCTTCGTCTTAATGTACAATAAGGTCGAGTGCACATTAACTAAAGTTTTTCTGCCTATGTAGAATATTTGAGCTTCGGGTCTATTTACACGTCAAGAAAGCCGCGTCTCTTTCTTTCGAAATCAAGTCTACAGAACGAACAGTCTCAGGTGTTTTCTTCGCTTGTGAGCCATTGCGGAGGTCGAGATATTCTACAGATAAGAAAGCCGTGTGTCAACTCGCGGCTTTCTTGCCCTGTATTTTTCACTATGAGCAACCGTATGTCGATTTTTTTTATAGCAAAAAAACAAAAATGAAATTTTTTTGACATAATGAGACAAATATTCATCGATTTGTATGAATGACATTGAAAAATTTATACAAAGTCAATTCCATAATACTTTTTCGAGACAAAATTTTTCTCGTAGATTTTCTCCCTTCGAAGTTGAACAGACATAAGTGTGTTTTTAACTGATATGGCAGAGAAGAGCGACGGAAATATTTTTGACAATTAATGAAAATTGACGTCCTAACTTCTGAATTAATATACACACACAGATTTATATATACCAATATAACCCATTATTGTCTAAAGACTCAATATCCCGGGTAAAAATTGCCTCTTTGTGCCTAAACTAAATATTGGCTCTCACGAGGCCGCAGCCAGATTTCCTAGCTGGAAGAATCTAAGCTTTCCCTCTGCTGGCCCTCGACAGGTTATTGTCGTGTGCTACTTGTCTTATACTATTTAAATCCTCAATTTTAGCACTATATTTTTTAATTAAACTAGATGAAAAGCTTTATCCATAAATATATATATTTAAAAAATAATTTCTATCCATTAATTATTTTCACGAGGGGACCTTGTAAAGTCCTTGGCAGGTAAAACGGGTAATACAGCTGTGAGTGCAAAAAAGTACATTAATGTTCTTATGCTTAATTATACTTAAATTTAAAAAAGAACAAATCAAAAAAATTACCGAGATGCAAACTTTGAAAAATTTAATTTTTTTTTAAATTATAAACATTTGATGCCTTAAAAATTTGAAAGAAGTTTTCTTAAAGGTCCATCTAATTTCAAATTACGTGAGTACGATTAAAAATCATACATAACAAATCGAGCTTCAAAAACCTTTTTTCTAATTTCTAAAGTATCGAATGAATGCCGTCAAGCATTTATGATACCGTACTCAGCGTGGCATCGTAGCTATGGGGATTAGGCGTTCGACTTATACGCCTGCAGTGCGTGCGTTCGATTCTCGGCGCTTGCGGATATTTTAATATACTGCGTTTGTCTTTAATTATTAGTAAATAAGTCTTCCCTAGTCAAATTTAACAATAAGTTTGGTTTTAGAATAACGTACGGAGTATAGTTAATAATCGAATGTCAATAAAAATACGACAAAACGGAGGAGGAGTATTTGTCAGAGGCTACAGAAAGGTGTTAAAATCTTTAGATTAAACTTTTTCAAAGAAAATGTATTTAACAATTGGATTAATATTTTTTTCTTTGAATCAAAAATTTCTGTTAATAGATTATGGCAATATGCTGGTTAAACTTTAATACTACTGCAATCATAGCATCACACTTCAGAATTTAAAGCATGATCAATTTTTTAATAATTTAATAATATTTTATTTGAATCAACAAAATCAGAATAGCATATGCTTTGGAATAATAGTGTGTGAGAGACTATCTAGATTCTATAAAGACCCTATTAATAGGCCCTTATTGGGTTGCTTACTGATGACCTCGCTAGCTGAGCGTGACGCTTTCGCTTGCGCCCTCGATAGATGGCCACTTTAGGGCCTCGATAGAAAATAGGAAATCTAGACAGGGCCTCTTAAGAACCAAGTTATAATCTCTAACCGGGATTCTTTGAAACCTAATGATATTTTTGATAAAAGTACCGATTTCCGATTAAAAACCATTAACATTATTTAAAATTGTTGAAATATTTTAAATCTTGTTCGAGTTATAATGATTCTTATTTGAAAATAAGAATTTTTATGTAAAACACCAACATGACCAATACAAATTTTCGGATAATAAAAACTAATATAATTCGAATTTTTTAAATGATTCTAAATCTGATTCAAATTATAATGATCTTCGTTTTAAAATACCAATTTCTGGTGTAACATGCTAGCATAATGTTAATTATAAACCTTTAAGATATAATGATTTTTGTTTGAAATAACTAGTTACCGGTAAAAACGTCAATATGATTGGAAGCTTTTCAAAAATTGCTAATTCTATCCAAATTATAATATTTGTTTTCAAACACTGATTTTTGGTGTAAAATGCTGACGTAGCCTAAAAGTTTTGAAAATAGGGAAGCTTGATGATGATTTTTGGTTAAAAATTCTCAATGAATGTGAAAAAATGAAAACAAACTATTTTTTTTAAATTATAAGCTTTCGACGAAACTTTATGATTTATCGGTTTAAATTAAACTGCCCATGAGTATTAAAACACAAAAATGCTTCTCAATTCTCATAATGTTTTCTATGATTTTTCTCAATATAATGAATTATTTTTTAGTTTAATTTTCAAAATTTTAAATATAAAACCATTTTAAATAATGAAAAGCCAAGTAAATTTCCAACAGCAATGCTTGTGAGGTTTTCGAGATACATCATTACACAACTTTTTTACATAGGATTTACAAATAATTTCAAAGCAGATTTTCTGGCGGGAAAAGTCAACCGCTAATTATTAATGCAAATATTTTTTACGTTCAACTTTTTTTTCGTATCAAAATTTTGTACCTTTTCTTTGAGTTTACTTATCGAAGCCCTAGGGAATTTGTCGATTAAATCTCTTGTTTTCAAAGATACTCATGTGGGTGTATGAATCTAACAGCATATATTGAACATAATAGTACTTTCAATATTTACAGAATTTATATAATAAAACAGGAAATTCCGGTCATTCCCTTATCTTACAACCTACTGCTTCACCTAGCGTAAAAAATGGTTTACAATTTCAGCAAAAGGATACAATACCTGCAAAGTATTTTTACTTTCAAGCAGTGAAAATATAAGGATAAAACTTGGAAAATTGAGCCAAATTTTTACTCTTAGGATTTCTGAAAAGATTTCTCAAATAAACAACTTTTTATGAGAGTTTTCATAAAAGTTACACGGCTATAATATTTCTTAAAGGCTCTTACACAAGAATTTTATCATTATTATCAAAAGGTTGAAGGGTATTTTTAAAAAACATCCTTAAATTACAAAATTCATTATTAAAACATTACAAAAAATGCTTGAACGAATTTTTAATATTAAACAATGCTGAGCCAATATTCTTTTAAAGTGCAGTACATTTGTTGTCACGCAAGTATTTAAAATCAATACTTAATTTTCCTTGGGTCGCTTTTCTCTCGTAAATTTCAGCTTATTAACTAGAAAGCTTTACGTTGACACAGTGTACAAAAAATTACGAGAGAAAAATACTGAAAAATTAAACTTAAGAAAATAATTATTAGAGCAACTTTAAAAATCGCGGTTAAGTTTAAATTAAGAAAAGTGATGTGGATCTCTGGAATAATTTTTAAGGCACATATTTAACTGTCTGGCGCGTATACCGCTTTCTTTAAAATGTTATCGCGTTTCTTTACAAGCCCCGTGGCCGCGAATTTTATGGTTCGGTGAGCGTCAAAGTGAAAATAGATGGAAAGAAAGAAAAGAATGGAATAAGGAAAGAGGGTGCATCCTGAAAAAGGGCGAAGGAAAGAACGGAGGAAAAACAAGAAAAGAAGTTTTGGTAGCGCTAAGGGGTCCGGATTCACCTTGGATCAATTGTAAATAATGAAGCCCTCAATTTCCTTCAATTTACGCCACGGGATGGTAGTCGATACAAATACTTTTCTACAGTATGTTCAACGATCGAGCAGACTTCCATGTTATTTCAAATTTCAAAGTTGTACGTTGACTTTATTTCCAAAAATAAATATCGCATTGGATAATCACGATGCTACTTTGTAAATAAATAAGTATATATATGAATAGTTTTTAATTAGTGAATAGTAATATGCAACGGTGCCAGAACTATTAGCAGTGGGAACGAAAAATCATTTATGTAAAAGAATTATTTAAGTTTCAATATCATTTAGTACTAACATTGTTATTAGAAAAACCTACAGGAATAATTATTAACAAAATTCGGGTTAACTTTTTATCGAACTTTTTGTTTATCAAAAAGATTGTATTCTTTTAAAGAAGTATAAATGTAAAGATACCAAGTTACGTTATTATAAATCTTAAAATGTAAAGAATTTTTATAAACACCGGAGGTTGAATAATCAGATTTCTTTCCATTTAACAGCAAGACAATAATAATAAAACGTGTATTAATATTTTCTATTTAATACTATAGTTTTATTCCTGTTAATGTTTTTCCGCATATGTTCTAATTTTCAAACAATTATGCTCTGAACCCTAGTGCTGTTCAAATTTTGTATTAAAAATGCTTGGAAATGGTTTCTTGTAGGAAACTTTATTTTATACATCGAACTAAAACTTGACTGTTCTATCTAAATTCGGGAGAAATTACACTAGAGAGTTAGAGAAATTTTTTATGAAACTTTAAATTGAATTTTCGATCGGTTTACGTCGTATCGGTCCAGGTTATTTCTAACATAAAAACGATCTATGAAAATAACTGTAACAACTTTAAGAAACGTTTTATATATTTATAAAATTTCAGATTTTTATTTTCTGTTTCTAAACTTTGTCACATTTATCGAAAAATTGCAAATCATCGACATAAGTGTAATGCAAACATGGTTATATAATAAACAAAAAAAAGTGACTTCTGAAAATTGAAAATGTATACTTTGCAGCTATTATGTTTAACCGAACATGAGATTCACTCGGGTTTCAAAGGCTTTCAAGTTTTCAAGTTAAAAACATTGTGAAACGACATTTAAAAATCGTAATAATTTTGAAAGATCATGTATTTCTAATTCGGCTTAAACCGAAACCATTGCAAGTCATACATGCAGTGCAACTTAAAACCACAGAACTTCGCCCCCTAATTATTTTAGTGTCTAAAGAAAATAAAATAAAACGTAATCAACTGTTTAAAATTTTTGGGCTCTTTCCCAAAAGAATTCAATTTTTTTAAAACCTTTTTAAATTTTGACCTGCGATATTTCAGTTTTCTTTTCTGACTCCGGGATTTGAGAGAAAAATTTCTGACTGAATTTTGAAAACATAGATAGTGAATTTAATAGAAAAACAAATATTTTATCCACTATTCAGAAGAAATTTTTTTTTATATAAAAAATACATTCTGTAAGTTGTATACTAGCCAAATCATGTGTGTGACCGCGAGCAAACCTTTTTGCTGCCATTTTGTCGAATTTGTCGTTTTTGTAATAAAAAACTAACTTAAAAAAATTCTCTTGGCCAGAAAAATAGCTTATTTTTCTCTAAAAACAATTTCCATTTGTAAATTTGCTCACGATACGGAATCTCTCTGACACAAAGCTGATTGTTCTACTGCAGTTCAGAAGAATTAATTATTATGGTGAAATCTGACAATTTATTACATTTTGACAAAAAAGTGGGTGATTTACGAGCTGATATTTTCATAATTTTTTTCTTCATACTTAGGAGGAAAAACCTTGTTGAAACATTTCTGTATTTCGTTAAAAAACAGCATTAGTTAAAAAATATATCTGAATTTATAAATTTACCTTATTTCAAAATTTGACATTAGATTACGCTTACATTTTAAAATTGTAAGGCTTAAATTCCTGTTTTCGTAAATCTGTAATGAAACCAGAAAAGATACTACACTTTTTGTTCCCATGCCTGACCAAAACAGCGTTATACTACTGTACTTCAGAAGATCTCATTCCTTAAGAAAATATAATTGTTCATTACAGTTATGAAAAGAACTACGGGATGTAAATATTGTTAATTTAACGTCTAGGAAACAAAAAATTATAATTTGTAAGGAAAAACCTTATTTCATCGACTTAATGATGTGGCAAAAAAGCGTCAAATTCCGATTGTTTCGAGAAATTGGAATAACAAGAAATAATTAAAACATTTTTTGAAGTATTTGGGCTAATTTTAAAAGTAAGTCTCCAAAGTATTTTTCTAGATTTTAAGATGTTTTTAAAATTTTAGACATACATTCTGAAAAGTAAATCATTATTTATCATATTTTAATAAATTTTATCAATATCGTGTGTCGATAATCTCCGCTGGTAGCAACCTGAAAATTGACGAAGGATAGTGTGCTTGACTTTTCAAGCAGCTTGGCATTTTTCGAATAAATAGAGTCTCTCTCGGTAGTAAAAGTGGCAGAGCTAGTGAAATGGTGAATTAAGGGAAACCGCTTCATGGGGTAAATGATGTTTTGATAATCCAATAAAAGGTGGCGTAACGCGAAGTGCTCGCACCAGGTCACGTTTTCGTCGGCGGCGGCACTTATTTCGAAATCCCGAATCGAATCTCGCTTCCCGATGGAGGAGTGGAGCGTTGATAAAGGTTCGCTCTCGATTCGCTTCGGTGTTG
>NC_046658.1:62357161-62358910 GCF_010883055.1 Belonocnema kinseyi | reverse complement strand
TTAAGGCGCATCCACAAAGCGAACGATAATGCTTTAAACGATATCCCAGGGCCGGCTCCTAAGGGGATATCAATTTCCCATTGTACCGCGCAATTTCAGCCAATTTACTATGTACGGTGCTTCGAAACCGTTGCGCACAGAGAGGCCGCGGGCTGTTGTGATAGCAGCAACCAATCAAAAACTCGGTTCGTCGAACGTCAACGAGCAACAAGCGAAATCGACTCATCCCTCTTTCTAGCCGGGTTGCACGCGATCCACACCGTCAAGGGAAAACCGGAAAATGGAGGAAAGGGTCCGAGGGTAAAAGTGGAAAGCGGGGATGTTGAGTTTCGTCCGTATAGTTTCGACTGTTGACGTTTCATCCGACGAGTGTTCTGCTTGCGGCTGTATACGGGTCATGCATACGCATTTTGGTTCTAGTATTCATATCGCCGGAAGGAGATTGCGGATGGAAAAAAAGTTCGAAGGAAAAGTATACTTGTACGACCGTACCCAGCCGTCCGCCAACCCTTAGGCCATAAAAGTAATTATTGCTCATAGTTAACGATTCTGTCTAGAATACTCTATGTTGCCATATGCTTTCCTCTACTTTACTTTCAATTTGACTCAAATCTACTGTACTATAGACTGCGTGGTATGTTTTGCTATGCAATGCTTTAGTGTGAGCTGTTCTACTCTCCGTGCAAAGTTGCAAGATTGATGTTGCTCTGGGTGCAGGCTCTGAGATTGATGAACAAGCAAGAGAGCATTCACCAAACACATATAAAATTAAATTCAATGAGCCTGACCACGAAATTCTGGATTACCCTGGCGGACTTTAACTACTGAGTTAATTGACGTTTTTCAAAATGCTTATTTTTTATTCATTTCAATAGCTAGTTTAGGAATGAATGGAAAGTCTCAGATCTTTTCTTGAGTTCAGAACAAAGTTAGACTTACTTTTTTAGTATCTAAGTTCTTGTACGTCTTATCTCAGTTGACGCCAGGGAAACTTCATGTAATTTTCTTTTGTTTCACAAATCAGTTAAACTCTTTTTGACAAAAAAGTGCTGTGTCTCAATCAGTGGTAAATACGTGAGCCAAAATGAGGTCTGCTTCTTTCTATGTTGTTTTCAGGAGTTTTAAATATACATGTGAATGTTTCGGCAAATTACATAATAGAATTTATTTCAATATAAGAGAAAAATAAAGGCAGTGTTTAATTGTAGTACGATTTTTCATTTCGAGAGAAAAAAGGAAAAAAAATTTGGACTGCGGCAGACAAGTTATTACTTCTAAAAGCTCAACGTATAGCTGGAAACGCACGAACAGTTGGTGACAATTGCGGTTTACTTTAGACTTTAAAATAGTTTCAGCACTTAAAATATACGCCAATGCTAATATTAAATAGTGTTTTTGTCTGAGTAATAATACAGTGAACCCCTTCAATAGACCTCCCTTCTGTAGTCCCTCCGAGAATTGACGCAGCGCCGTAAGCAGGTATAACAGGAAGTACGCGTGGGCCGCGGGCTCTGCGGTTGTCAACTGAGGCGAGCAGTCAAGCGTGAACAAATAAAAGTGGAGCGGGCTACAATGAGTCAGTTCCCACCCACCGCCAGCCCCAAAATCGGCGCTATAAAAGAGTTTCACTGCAATTATAAAGTGTTTTAGATGTATGCGGCATCTCAACTGAATTATCAAGAAACGCAAGGAAAGAATCAACTTGGCCTCAGAATGCATTATACCGAATTCATAGATATCAACTTTCTC
>NC_046658.1:62355928-62357061 GCF_010883055.1 Belonocnema kinseyi | reverse complement strand
AAAAAACAGTTGGGATCTCAAACAAAATCTTAATAACATTAGAATACCTCATACCCATTCATTAGTTTCGTTAGATGTCGTTTCAATGTTTGATAATATACCGCTGGATTTAGCTTTAGATTGTGTAGAAGAAAAATTAAATTTATATAAAAACTTAACAAAAATTTCAAAAAATGAATTTTTAATGGCCGTTAGAACTGTTTTTAATAATACAGTGTTTTCTTTTAATAATAAATTTTATGAACAGTTATCAGGATGTCCAATGGGATCTCCATTATCTCCCATAATTTCAAATTTAGTTATGGAAGATATTGAAAAAAGAGCCTTATCTAGATTATCATTCAAACCAATTTTATATAAACGTTACGTAGATGACATTTTAACAAACGTTCCAACTAACAAAATTATAGAGCTCTTAAATATATTTAATAGTATCGATGAAAACATTCAATTTACTCTTGAAAAAGAAAATAACAACATCTTAAGTTTCTTAGATTTGGAAATTCAAATAATACCTAGTGGAAATTTAATCACAAACTGGTTTAAGAAACCATCTTGGTCAGGTTGCTACTTAAATTTTGAATCCCACCATTTGTTCAGTCCAAAAATAGGATTGATTAAAGGTTTAGTGGACAGATGCATAAAATTAAGTGATGCAAAATATAGAAAAGATAATTTAGACCAATTGAAAACCACCTTACAATTAAACAATTATCCCTTGCTGTTAATAGAAAATGTCATCAAAGAACGTATTAATGAAATATACAACACTTCCATTATAGAAAAGAAGAAGAAAAAATGGTTACAAAATTACAAAAAAAACTGATGTAAAAGTTACCTTACCATATGTTCAAGGTCTTTCTGAAAGATTACGAAGATCCTTAAAAAAATGTAATATTAACGTTTATTTTAAAAATAACAATACTTTATAAAAATTATTGAGTAACAAAAAAGATTCTGAAACAATAGAAAATCTGTCTAATGTGGTTTATTTAATAAAATGCAACGGTTGTCAAAAACACTACATAGGCGAAACTGGCAGGAGATTGAAAAGTAGAATTTACGAACATAAAAGAGATTGTAGAATTGGCAATTTGAACACAGGTTTGTCACAACATTCGTGGAAATTTAGT
>NC_046658.1:62351640-62355828 GCF_010883055.1 Belonocnema kinseyi | reverse complement strand
ATTTCGACTAAATGTTTTTTTAATTTAAAGATATGAAAATTATACAGAATTTCAAAAATAATAAATTCTCAAACTTGGAAATTTCGTCAAAATTAATGTTATACAAGGACAGTTTATATGAATTAACTAAAAGTTCGACCTAAAATAATTAAACCATGAGAACAAAAATTTAGTCATCGGAAAAAAACGCTTTGCTTCTGTTTTCATAGATAAATTTTAGTTATTAGCTTAAAATTATCTTGTGAATGTAACAAATACTTTGTTGTAATATCAAAATTATTTTTCTGAGTTTTGGTATGCTGCCCTAAGCAAAGCAAAGTTCTGATGAAATAAAGTTAAAAATACAGAACAGAACATTACTAAGTATTATAAATTTAAAAGAACATAACTTACAATATCATGTAAAAATGTTTAGATGAATGGCTTTTACCTCGAGTGATGCTGATCAACGATCGACAGCTTTAAGTGAAAATACTAACCTATGCGCGTTTTAGTTTGGCACTTTACATTCACAACCAATGTATGATTCAAGATTAAATAACATAACCCAAAATCCAAATCCCTTTCCGACTTAGATAAATACAAAAACAATACAGCTCTCTCAGGGCAAACAACAGTACGAATTATAGATATTAAATAAAGTAGGCGAAAACTTAATAACTGAAAGTTAAAATATGAGAAATATCTAAGATATTACGGTGTCATATCAAAAATATCCAGGATATTATGGTATAATATTTAAGCAGTCTATTCTATACTTCTACTTCCATATAATATTGAGTTATAGTCTGTTTTGATATTAATTTTTCTTAATGAAATATTATTTGTTTACGCCTACAAAACTATTTGGTAATGGGTTTACAAAAGGGTGTGGCTCATTCAGCAAACTGGTTTTTTTAGGCGAACAAAACAGTTTCGTTGCACGAAGAGTAACAAAATTATTTCTTTGAGGCTACAAAACTTTAGTTGGTAAAGAAAAGCAGTTTTCTTCGTGAACGTATTGCATAATCTAAGTGAACAGAGTTCGCGAATTTAGTTTATTCTGAATTCGGTCATTCGCCTCGAACAATTTCTTTCTGTAGTAAACATTATTTCAATTCTTAATGAATAATGAGATAACTCTGAACGAAATAAATAATGCAGAATTTTCAGAAATGTATTTTTCTCATGTGAATGCAAATGAGTTTGACAATATACTGCGTGCTGCGTGATTTTCTTTAAAGATTGCTTTCCATTGGTTATATTCCAACTTTTTTATTATAATTTGTATGAAATTTACAGGAAACCTTATTCTTTATGGCGGTCTACGACTGTAAGAGTAAAAACTTTAAATATTTTTTTCTAAAACGAAGGTATTAAATTGTACCTAAGATATTACATAAATTATGTATTTGTATTTTCAGGCTTATGAAGAGTCGAGCAGATTTTGACCAAGCAAATACTTCTAGCGGCTGCACTGTACAGAAAAGTATAAATATGTTTTCTACGGAAAAAAGTTATTATTCAGCAATTATGAAGGTTTTATTTCAGTCGTGCTCGAGACGAAGTATTATTTATTAGTCGGAATTTAATTAACTACATTGTTGACTGTAAATTATTTTTCTTTTAAATCGTTTTTGACTAATAATTTAATGAATTTATACCTTTAATTACGACTAATAAATAGAATTACGTCATTTTAAACTAATTGCATTTTAACGTAAACGCTTCATAACCGATGTTGTGAATTTTGCTCATGGCATCCGTGCAAGATGCGGAAATGACCATTTTCGACGTACGTAAATGGTGCCAAATGAGAGTTTTACAGGTATGTGTGAAGGAAAAATTTCCAGGTGATTATAGAATCTGCCCCCTCAATTATCATACATTGAATACTTCAAATGTAAGTTTTGTTGGGTACAATTTTAAATGCTTCTATTTAAAGCCTCCATTTGTTAACGAGGCTATCTGGCAAAACTATCAACTTATAAGTTTATTATAAATGATTACAAGACATAAAATTTAATAATATATAAGTTACGATTGAAAAACGTTTACAAATTTGAATGCTGAATTTTCAATTTTGAGTGATTCAAAACGATTGTGCCACATTAAAATTTTTAATATGGAAATAACTTTCTTATACTTTAAATCATAAGCATTTATTTAACTCATAAATTTATTTTATTTCAGAGACGGGAATTGTTTGACAGTATTTTATAGAAATTAATAATCGTACGCCAAATTTGATCCAAATCCATCTTCTAGTATCAGTGACAGATCGACTAAAGGGCTCTGAATTGTAGTGTCGGAGAAGGGTCCATTAAAGAAATGCTGTACGAGCGAGAGAGCGAGCGAGCATTTACAGGTACTCCAGTCAGCCAGGACGGACGAGAGGCATTAAGCTGGGAACGATAAGACCGCCCGTTGTAGCTGTAAAGCAACGACCATGATGGGGTGATTTCTGGGGGTGCCCAGTGTCCCCTTTAAGTCTACACTTACGACTGAACGTGTTGCAATCTGCAACTACAACGTTTGCTCGCACGTATCCACGTCTCGACGATAACAACACACTCTCTAAGCGCAATCAGACCTTTGACTTATACCTACGCACTTTAGCTTTTAAGCACGTCAAGAATCTAACACGGCTTGACACTTAACCTTCGCTTACTATGTACTTCCTCAATGCTTCTTCTGAAACTAACCTGGTTCAATTACTACATGCTAATGGTTTCCAACTTCTATTTACACAAACTAAGAAAAGCTTCGTAAGTTTACATCTTCTCCACCGTTTCTTTGGAAAAGGTTTTTTTTCCTACAAAATTGTTTATAAATTCTTTCAATTAAAAATCATTCAATCAAAAAATCAATGGTTTTGCTTTATTTGTAATTACTAAAATAGGCTAGCCCTTCTATGTTTGTCAAAGATAGAAATTTCATGTTTTTTCAAATCAGTTTCAAGGCATGCCTCCGGCTTTTTGAAATTAACATGGGGTTTCATTATCTAATTAATAGATATATTAACTGTCAAATTAATCCCAAAAGAAAAAAAGCAACTATTCATAATAAAATTAAACAAATTTTTCAAGCAAATAATAATAGTTAAATAATTAAAGTATAACTTCTAAAAAAATACCTCAATGATGATCAAAATAGTTTATAAATTCAGAATAGAAGTAGTTCTTCTTTATTGAAAGTGATTTATTTTCCATGAAAAAGTCTACTATCACACTTTGTATCAAAAATGCAACTGTTTGGTTGAAAGTTCATTACTTCAATTTTAAAAGTCTTTTTTTTTTTCTTTTTAGTTCATAATTCATCTCTTTCGGTGAAACATCCAATTTGGTTTAAAATTTAATCATTTTTTGATAAATAATTTTTTTCAATCAGTATTTTAGCTAAATTCAGCAAATATTCGGTCTTACGGTCAATCATGAAATCAAAATAAAAGCATCCGAAATAACATGTGAAAAACATATTTATTTCTTTTAAAAAAATCCTCAAAGTTTCGACCAATACTGCGGGTCTTTATCAAGAGTCGATATACAAATCTATAATTTAATAAAAAATTGTATGAGCGTAAGCGTTCTAATAATTAGTGTCGTAAAAAGGATATCGGTTTGAACAAAATAAAAAAGTTATGATATTGAAACATACCTGAGTCAAAAAACAAAGTCATATTTTATAAAAACAAACAGCGTCATTTAAAAATTTTTCTTTTTTTTAAAGAAATTTTTTAACAGGACAAAATTAAATTTCTATTGATTGAAGCCTCAAAGATATTGGAGAGGCTCCAATAATTTATGAAAAATGTCACACAATTGAAACGATGTTTACAGACGGACGATACAAGACTGACTGTTACGAAATGTCGTAATTACAGAGGTGACAAATATTAATAAACCTCTGATGAAAAGGCGCGCCAAAGCTTGAGAATATAAGATTGAATAAATTAAGTTGATTTGAATTAGAAGAATTTAAAAAGAGGGGAGGGGGTTGATGCATAATGCTTTGATAAATTTGGTTTATATTCAATATTTCAGATTTTAAATTTATTGAAGTGTTAATATATTTATTAATAAAAATTGATTCAATGATATGTCTTTAAAAAGTATTATTTTCTCTGGCCAAGATTTTAATATTAGCAAAATCAAAAGCATGACTAAATTTCCACGAATGTTGTGACAAACCTGTGTTCAAATTGCCAAT
>NC_046658.1:62350539-62351540 GCF_010883055.1 Belonocnema kinseyi | reverse complement strand
TATTTCATTAATACGTTCTTTGATGACATTTTCTATTAACAGCAAGGGATAATTGTTTAATTGTAAGGTGGTTTTCAATTGGTCTAAATTATCTTTTCTATACTTTGCATCACTTAATTTTATGCATCTGTCCACTAAACCTTTAATCAATCCTATTTTTTGACTGAACAAATGGTGGGATTCAAAATTTAAGTAACAACCTGACCAAGATGGTTTCTTAAACCAGTTTGTGATTAAATTTCCACTAGGTATTATTTGAATTTCCAAATCTAAGAAACTTAAGATGTTGTTATTTTCTTTTTCAAGAGTAAATTGAATGTTTTCATCAATACTATTAAATATATTTAAGAGCTCTATAATTTTGTTAGTTGGAACGATTGTTAAAATGTCATCTGCGTAACGTTTATATAAAATTGGTTTGAATGATAATCTAGATAAGGCTCTTTTTTCAATATCTTCCATAACTAAATTTGAAATTATGGGAGATAATGGAGATCCCATTGGATATCCTGATAACTGTTTATAAAATTTATTATTAAAAAAAACACTGTATTATTAAAAACAGTTCTAACGGCAATTAAAAATTCATTTTTTGAAATTTTTGTTAAGTTTTTATATAAATTTAATTTTTCTTCTACACAATCTAAAGCTAAATCCAGGGGTGTATTATCAAACATTGAAACGACATCTAACGAAACTAATGAATGGGTATGAGGTATTCTAATGTTATTAAGATTTTGTTTGAGATCCCAACTGTTTTTTATAAACGACTCAGTTTTTCCTGAAATAAGTTTTAAAGTGTTTGATAAGTGTTTTGCTAGGTTGTAAGTTGGTGATCCAATTGTCTAAGCAATTAATCTCCAGGTTTGACCTGGTTTGTGTACCTTTGGGAGTGCATAAGTCGAAAATAAATGCAATGATATTGTTTCTAGATGGGAAAATAAAAGATACATTAATGAATCAGTAGCATATAGATTGAAAACGCATAGTAGTGTTGTGGC
>NC_046658.1:62332146-62350439 GCF_010883055.1 Belonocnema kinseyi | reverse complement strand
TTATTTTAAAAATAACAATACTTTAGAAAAATTATTGAGTAATAAAAAAGATTCTGAAACAATAGAAAATCTGTCTAATGTGGTTTATTTAATAAAATGCAACGGTTGTCAAAAACACTACATAGGTGAAACTGGCAGGAGATTGAAAAGTAGAATTTACGAACATAAAAGAGATTGTATAATTGGCAATTTGAACACAGGTTTGTCACAACATTCGTGGAAATTTAGTCATGCTTTTGATTTTGCTAATATTAAAAACTTGGCCAGAGAAAATAATACTTTTTAAAGACATATCCTTGAATCAATTTTTATTAATAAATATATTAACACTTCAATAAATTTAAAATCTGAAATATTGAATATAAACCAAATTTATCAAAGCATTATGCATTAACCACCTCCCCTCTTTTTAAATTCTTCTAATTTAAATCAACTTAATTTATTCAATCTTATATTCTCAAGCTTTGGCGCGCCTTTTCATCAGAGGTTTATTAATATTTGTCACCTCTGTAATTACGACATTTCATAACAGTCAGTCTTATATCGTCCGTCTGTAAACATCGTTTCAATTATATGACATTTTTCATAAATTATTGGAGCCTCTCCAATATCTTTGAGGCTTCAATCAATAGAAATTTTGTCCTGTTAAAAAATTTCTTAAAAAAAAAGACAAATTTTTAAATGACGCTGTTTGTTTTTATAAAATATGACTCTGTTTTTTGACTCAGGTATGTTTCAATATAATAAATTTTTTATTTTGTTCAAACCGATATCCTTTTTACGACACTAATTATTAGAACGCTTACGCTCATACAATTTTTTATTAAATTATAGATTTGTATATCGACTCTTGATAAAGACCCGCAGCGTTGGTCGAAACGTTGAGGATTTTTTGAAAAGAAATAAATATGTTTTTCACATGTTATTTCGGATTCTTTTATTTTGATTTTATCATTGACCGTAAGACTGAATATTTGCTGAATTTAGCTAAAATACTGATTGAAAATTAAAACGGTCGAAGAAAGGAAAAACAGTTTGGATCTGCTGTATCTACAATTGTTTTGTATATTTGTTAAATCATTTTTTTGCAGAAAACCCAAATGTTTCGTTAAACTTTTATTCTTTTAGATGGAAGAATCGTTATTTAAGATTAAAAATGAATCTTTTATGGTTGAAATTTCATTATTTTATTAAAAATTTAACTGCTTTCTTAAAGATTCACGTTTTAGGTAAAAAATTATACTATTTTGTTAAACGTTCACTTTTTTGGATAGAAAATTCATCCAATTTGTATTGAAAATTTATTTGGTAGTAGAAAAATAATCGGTTTTGGTTCAACTCTCTTCTAAAAGATTTCTATTTTGACTTGAAGATTCATCTCTTCTGGTTGAAAGATATCTTTTTTGTTAAATACTCGTCTTTTTTAATTGAAAATTCTACTATTTTTTTTGGAAATGCAACATACTTCGACGCGAAATTTTAGGCAAATGGTACTTATATTAATGTTATTAAAATAATTAATTCTCCAATTTTCTTGCAAAATAAAACTATTTCCCCTATTTTTAGATCATTTTGCATATGAATTTGTTTTCAATATTGAGTGATCACCTTTGACAGCCTATATATTCATATTTCCCTTAAATTATGTGAAATGTGAAAGAGATAATTAAATCTATACAAAATAAATTATTTATATTCATATCGCTAGTGGAATATACTAATTTTCCCTCCTAAAATATAATTTAATTATTCGTCATATGTTACGTTTGAATATTATATTATAAAATAATTAAGATCCTCCTTCTGCTTTTCAAAATGATATTCAAACATGCAAGGTAATAATATAATATTATAGAATTATGAAGTGTCATCAGTTATATATATCCTACGCTCGCAAGTTTCATCTTTCAAAAAGGGCGAAGTACCGATGAACAAATCCAACTTCGTTCCATTTGATTTTATGATATCAATGATAGTTTCTGTCATAATTAGATAGACAGATGATAGATCATACATCAGAAACTTTTACTTTCGGTTTCTGATGAACTAATTGTGAACTTTGATACCATCTATCTTTATTATGATGAAGTATTATATACAGTTACACATGAGTCTTTTATTTTACTTGATGTTATTATCTGCAGTCTACAGTTCACCGCTATAATAATAACTTCACTTCGGTTCTACTTCAATCGAGGATACTAATATAGCTTATACCCATATCCCTGAAATATGATAGTTTGGCTCAGAATCCATATTCCGTCCACCTTGGGGACTACCGTATCATCTGTTACTACTTCCAAATGATTTGAATCCCTCTCGGCGGAGACAGTATGACCAAAGCTACTGACCCAACTACTCCTATTTCCTTCCAAGTACTTTCAGAAATGTCCAGGGCTACCACAGACAAATGGGCTTGCAGAAAGTGGTAAAAGTCACTAATTTAAGCTAAAAAGTGACTAACATTTATTAATATTTGCAGAAAAAGATACTTGAAATGTCAGTAGAAACCCTCATATACTGCAAAATTTTTATTTCATTAAGCATTTAATTTATATCAGCTTGCAATAACTAGGTTAGATGAAATTTATTGCTGGATTCTGAGGTGAAAACCAAGGTAACAGTATCTAGAATAAATTATACAAGTAATGTTTACAAAAATTGTAATTCGTTGCACTACAAGCTAGATAAACCTTCTGCACTTTAGTATGAAGCGCTATAAGTTCCTAACCTTTAAAGTAAGAATATTGCAATTTCAATAATATGGATGAATTCTTAACTAGAAAGATGAATTTTAAACCAATAAGTTTCAATTTCTTCTGAATACATGTATTTTCTGCAACATGGATGAATTATCAACCAAACAGTTCAATAAAACTACGTGAATTTGTAACTAAAACAAATGATTAATTATCAAGCAAACAGTTAAATTTTTAACTAAAGAGTACGAAATTTCTACCAGGAGAGATAAATTTTCAATAGAAGAATTTTTATCGGAAATATTATATGTTTCTACCAAAAGAGAATTTTTTGCCGGAAAAGGTATTTTGTACAAATTACATGAATTCTCAACCAAATAGTTAAAACTTGTACTAAAAACATAAATTGGCAATCAAAAGTAGAATAGTAAAATTTTTACATCAAAGAATTATTTTTTGAAAAAAAACGTATTTTGATCAAAATAGTTGAACTTTAAAAAAAAAATTAAAATGCTTTCGAAAATTTTTTACTTCTAATCCTGAAAATATCAACCCTTAACAAAAGAGGTGATTTTCGACTATAAGATCTGCATTTTTCACCGCATAGTTGCATTTTCAAGCAAAATATATGAATTTTCTATACAAAAGGACGAATTTTTAACATAATTTGAATTTTCCACAAAAATATGACTTTCCAACAAAATAGTTGAATTTTGAAGGAAGTAAATAAATGCTTATTCAAATAATGTACTATTTTACCAAAAAAGATGTAATTTTAGGCGCGAATATATTAGTAGACTTTTTAGCGAAAAATAATTTAGGGAAAGTTTGTTGAAAATATGGGAAAAAAGAGAGATTCTTGCAAAAGAGAGAGATGAGGAAGAATATGTTAAGTCTGATATTGAAAACTATTTTCATACCATAGATTATTATCGATTTTATACACAGATTAATTAGATTTTCTATGTTTTCAGATGTAATTTGAAATGAGATCGTTTAAAGTGACTAAATTGCTCTTTTTCTTAAAAAAGTGACGATAGTGACCGTTAAAAAAAGTCACTTAAAGATACCTAAGTGACTGGGTGGCAGGTTTGCCAATGATGTATCTACATAAAATTTGATTTTCACCCATAGCGGCTCCTCTTGTAAAATCGCTGGACACACATCGCACCAAACGTTCTCACTTGGTAAACTCGAATGCTATAAATCACTACTCACCGCGGTTCGTTTTTCACGGTAAGCGATATAAAACTTTCCTGATCGATACGAACTTTGGCACAAAACCTTACAGGTTTGACTCGCTCAACTATGCACTTAACAGGCGATAGAAAATCATTCCAATTTTGGCTTTCTGGTGGTTGGTTTTGACTGGACAAACTAGATGGAAAGTGCGGTAATCACGTGATAAAGCTGGCTCGTTTATGATTATGTGAAGCTGCATTCGAAACCATGTGTCTAAACCATTAGAGAGATAACGTACTCCACTTCATTCTAGCATGGTTGCTTTGAGAGTACTATGCATATAGATCGGATTTTACAACCTTTGTGGTTATTGTCCCATCAAAAAAGTACCAAGATTCCCCTTAAACTGGGTTAATTCACTGTCATAAGTAATTGTAGATTATATTTTAAGGGTGTTAAGACAGATACGTTTATATGCCAAGAAGAAAAGTTTTCAGGACAGCAAAAAAGCGTTTGAAATTAAAATTACTCAATAAAGAAAAAAATAAAGGACTTTGGATCGTATATGAAGCTTCATATATCTATGGAAAAAAATTGGGAAAAGTTAATACTTTCCATGAAAATGTTTATAAAAATTTGCCTTTCGCCATAAGGATTTAAGTGCTACATCAAAATTCCATTTTTAGAATAGATTTTTTAAATTCGAATTGTCATAAAATATATCGATAAAATACCATAAAATGTTACAAGAGAAATCGAAGGTTAAAAACTTCAAAATGATTTAGATAAAACCGTTAATATAAAATAAAATTAGATTTTTCATAATAATTGTTTCAAATTTTCCAAAATATTTAGAATAATTATTTTTGCATAAAATAGTTATAAAACTATAATAGAGGAAGAATGAAATAATGTCTATGCATGTCTGTAATTTTTCATTGACTAAATAAGTAATGAAGTATGAATACAAAATTATATGATAGAGAATATATGCTGTATAAAAAATTGGGAGGTACAAAAAATTGTTTAATACATAGATTTTATGCATTTTTCCAAAGAATTGAATGGCTTTATTGTTTTTTTTTTCATATGTCGAATATTTAAACGAATTCATTGAGTAAAGCTTGTTTAAAAATTTTCTAAATCAAATTTTTTTACCGCAATGTACAATGGAAGCATAGTGAATTTCGATGACAATAAAACATATTTTGACAAAAGTACCACTCACATGGTTATATCGTATTATGCTTTATTTTAAATTCCTTGAAAATGAAAATAAATATAGTTTTTGTAGATTCAGATGACTTAAAAAACGAAATTATACTTATCCAATAATTCCGTGTCTTTCCTTTGGTGTTAGAATAATTGTCCAATTTTTTCAAATCTAAAAAGAAATATTTGATCCGTGGTCCTTGTTCTTGTGTATTTTTATTTTTATTTTGATTTCCCTAAATTTAAAATTGTTTAATTTGGATCCCTTAAATGAGAAAATTTAAAATTTTCTAAAACGTAAAATTTAAATTCAACTACAATAGTGAGAGCTTTTTGTATCATATTGTCCAATTCTAAACACTTCCAACTTGAAATAATTTTACTATTCAATTTTCAATTCCTTAGTTTGAAATTAATCAATTTCAAAGATCTAAGATTATGAAACCTATTGTTTTAAATGCTTTTACATACATTTTTATGTTTGAAGGGCTCGAGCTGAAGATGATTCCAATTTCAATATCTTATATTTTTAAAGTGCAGGATTTTAGAAGCTGCTTATTTAGATATGTTCTCCTTTTTTCTAAATTTATAAGTTCAAAAATATTTCAATTTTTTAGGCTACTGTTTTTAAATTAAATCATTTAAAATTCTAAAAATTTAAATTACAAGCCTTAATAGTCGAGAATGTTGTATACGAACAATGCGCTGCAATGCATGATGTTGTTTAAGGTTTCCCGTTCAATCACGATAGTTAAGTAGCACTTAGCACGGTTTAACTCGAATGGGAGCCGTTGTACTAGATGGGTACAATTGATAAGCTATTAAGCTATTTTCACCTACGAAGTTATACTAATAATAATACTTTTCAATGGACAATTGAAATTGATCATTGTTTTCAAATGTTAAAATACAATATTTAAAGGCTTTGAAAACCTTTGATTCTAAATTGTCCTATAGTGAATGCTTTCTGATTATAATTTTTGAAAGATAAAGTTTCAAATGTAAATTAATTAAAGAAAAATTGTTTGAACAATAAAAAAGTTAATCTTTTTTTATCACCATGCACAATGGTCAGCCATCTCATCCTTTCTTAATTGGTAACTCAATAATTGTCCATTTTTGTAAACATTTTGAAAGCAAGATTTGAGCCGTGGGCCTGCGCCATGAAACCACATAAAAATGTTACAAAAATATATTAGGCATTATCAAAATTAGATATCAATTCGCTAACAAGAACCTTTAAAATAACAATTTCGTTTGATTAACTTTTTAATGTTTGATTTTTTTGGGTCATTTGTAAAGACATATATGTAGGAGTTCAAATGTGAGACAGTGATAGACCCTTAGACTCTATAGGTTGTTTTGAATTAGGAAACCGTTGGCCTATCAAAAGGTTCAAATTTGTAATAAACTTTATGTTGGACAATAAAGCTTGCAATATGTTCACAATGGATGGTAGTATACTTCAAGCTTGCTTTTACACAAGAAAACACCGTTAAGAACGTTAGGCACCTAATAAGTGTCTGTCTTCAATACCAAAATTATTTTATAAAAAATGTTAAGTGGAGGAAAATATTACTGGAAATTATATCTTAGGGAGTTTATTTAGTTGAATAATTTTTTTTAATAATATGAAAAAGTCGACAAGAGTTACACAATGATTCTAAAGCCACCTCGGATTTTTGGTTATAAGAATTTTAAAAAAATCGTAAAAAAAAGAAAATGCATATTTATGTAACCATCCTAAATTTAAATGAATGAGGTACTGAAACGTAAATTATAAAAATTGAATTTAGAAAAATTATTACAATTTAAAACTATTTTTATTGAATATGTTTGGATAATAATTTGTGATTTGAAGTTTCGGCAATCGAATTCTTATAAATAAAAATATTCGAATTTTTTTGTATCATAAACATTCTCTGTATGTGAAAGTAAATTCTTTTGCTATACTACGGGAGATTTATAAGAATAACCGGGCAAGTATAGCGTTAGAGCTAGTAACTGGAAATGATACGTAAATTTTTTAATCTTTTCGAGTTGGCTTGAGGCAGCATTTTCTTTATTAATACAATGTTACTGTTACTATTGCTATATAAAGTATCTATCATTTTACCCAAAATAAAACAATTATATATTTTTACATTCTCATCAGAGAAGGTATTTGATTTGTGTAAAATTTGACCCCCCTCACCCAGTTTTCGTGAAATGTCCACGTTTTGAGACCCCCTGAATCCGAAAAACCGGTTTTTACGAATGTGTCTGTCTGTATGTCTGTATGTATGCCTGTCTGGCTGTGAACACGATGACTTTTGAAAAAAATAATCTATTAGATTGCCCTTTAATACACTCGTTGAGTGTCCTAAACTAAAGGTGAAGTTCCTTAGCCAGCCATTTTGTATTAAAATTCAAAAAGTGGGCACATTTTGAACATTTTTGAGACGAATTTTTTAAAAATTCAAAAATTCTCTGTACGGTTATTCATAGTACTCAGAAACTCAAACAATTTATCCCCATGACTTTAAAAAAAAGAAAATTATCAGAGTTAGAACATTTTCAAAGTCCAAAAAAACAAACTAAAATGAAAATTTTAAGCCAAAAATCGCATAATATGAAGAAAATGAAAAAGCTAAAATTGCGCGCCCTGGAAAGAACTTCAAATTAAGAATGAATCGCTTTTCGATACAAGCTACGAGAACAAATGAGACAAAACTTGTTCATCCATAAAAGAGCTATAATTTTTGATAGGACAGTTAGTTTTTGTTTTAGTCGTAAAAAATAACATTTTAAATAACAATATTAAATTTGTTTGTAAAAATACGTAGTAGATTTTCTTTTAATCGTAAAAAATAAGATCAAAAATGAAAAAATTAACTTTTTGGAAAAAGCACAGAAAAGAGGAAAGAGGACATAGGCTCCTATATAGGACCCTATATAGGTTCCTGTATTAGATCCTTAGAATACAATTTCAAGCAAAATAAGAAACAAATACAAGAATAATCATGATAAATAAAATTTGCTTTTTATTTTGCAATTTTTTAATAAGTAATTCCTGGCAGAGTTACATAAAAAATATATTATAATTGATATAAAAGTATTGTGTATAATGTAGAAAAGTTGACAGGTTAGACAAAATCGAGTGCGAAGCACGAGATACGTGATGAGTATGTGTTCGTTAAAGCCAAAAGAGCTTTAACAAAAGAGAGTTCAAAATAACAAAATTACAGTTGTTGGTCCGTTCACCTTTTATTTTAAAGGGTTTGTGCCCAAGTGTGGAAGAAATGCAAAGACAAAGCGCGGAGTGCGATTGCCCTCAGTCGCGTGCCCTAGGAGCGCTCAAACTCTCGAGCTAATTTTTTTTAACGAAAGAGAATGCACAATCACAAAATTACAGTGGAGGATGTTTTGAGTCTTAATTTTAAGATGTTTGCGCAAGAATGGGCGAAAATATAAAGACCGAGCGCGTAGCGCGAGGTAAATGCAACATCGAGCGCGAAGCGCGAGAAGCAACAGTCGCGCGCCCTAGGCGCGCTAAAACTAGCGAGCGAAGCGAGCCGCACGCATAGCGCGAGATGAGATTATGCCCGCGTGGCGGGCAGATATTTTTAATTAGAAAAACTGGAAGATTATTTTTACACAAAATTATAAAACGTAGGAAGTGGGTGCATTTGTTGATCTTTCCTCTTGTAGACACATTCTTATGTGATAAACGTTAATAGATTTTCGATAAAAATTAAAAATATACTTTAGTTTGAAAAAATGGAGAAATTGTATCTTTTGGTGAAGACAGGTATGATCCTTAAAATATATGACTCTTTGGATCACTGTCAAGCTACAGTATACATCGGGAATTATTTTTTCATTACCACCGATGTGCCAGGAAAAATGATATCCAGTCGTTCAGAACTAGTATGTTTTTGGACATATCTGCCACCGCTTTTGAAGGATGATGTTACTCGGACCCTCTCCACCCTTGAGACTACCATCCACTGTTAAACTCGTCCGTATAAGAAATTGCAACAGAAATATAAGCCTAGAAATACATATCTAGGCCAGCGGTGTCGCTCCGCTACTCTCTTTTAATCTGCAAAGAGATGAAGATGATACGCCCGTGTGTGCATTTACGTACTATCATATTGCAGCCACGACGACGAAAGGCCTTCATAACAAAAGGCACGACTGCCTGTCGATCAACAATTTATTTCAGTCACCAAACAAATAATCAGCAAAATATATTGTTAATTTATATTTTTGTTTAGGCGTCAGTACATATCATAGCTTGAATAGACAATATGGCTAAAAAAAGTTACATTAGTTGCTCAAAAATTACAAATATAGTCGCATGGAATATTGAATAAAGTCCACAAAAAGTCGCATTAAATTTTCACAGTAAGTGAAAAAACGGTAGAAGACACTGAATGACTAAAGTAATACATTTATTCGTGTAGGAGTATAAAATGAATAAATCTCATTGGTTTTGAAATATTCTTTGAGTAATCAAAATAAACTTTAAAATTAAAACAATTTTTAACACTAGTCTTTTAGCTGGAAGGATTTTGAATCTGGGTTGAAAATATTCCTTTCTGAACTGTTAAATTTTTTAACTGGGATTATTTTCAAAATAGCAAATTTTGCAATTTAAATTAACATTGAATTCCAGGACTATTCATTCTGCACATTTTAAACCTAAAATTACACAAAAAATTAGGCTTTCAATTTTAAACAATATAATTTGAATAATACATCATTTATTCTCTAATAATTTAGACTTCACAGCCCAAAGAGCTATCAAAACAGGATAAGTAGTGTCATTTTTCTTGAAGCTAAGGGAATAAATTCTTTTTAATAAAATAATATACACATAATATTGCACTCAATATGAAGCCCTTCAAATTCCCAAAATTTCAAGCAGAAATATATTGCATGTGTAACAAAGGAGTTACATTTTCAATCGACAGAGTCGAATTTTCAACTCAAGACCAAAGACGAATTTTCAATAAAACAGTCAATTTATCAAGATGAAAAGGCGAATTTTCCATCAAATGGTGAAATTTTTAAACCCAACAGATTTAATTTCAACTAAATAGCTAAATTTTCGAGCCAAAAATATCTGTTTTTTTTATAGGTAAATGAATTATCAACTTAAACAGTTGAATTTTCTACAAAAAATATAATTTTTAACAAAGAAAGTTGAATTTTTACCAAACAAACAAATCAAACAAAAAAATTAATTTATAAGCAAATGAACGAATATTTAATAGCAGATGGTTGATTTTTTTACTAAAAGACATTAACTTAAAACAAAATAATCGCACTTTTGAATAAAATAAAATAAACCCTAATCAAAAATAGTTACATTTTCAACCAGACAGTTGAATTTCCAAGAAAAAAAATATTAATTTTTTAGAAGGCAATTTAATTATCAGCCTTAAAAGTTGGATTTTTAAGCAAGGGGGTTAAATTTTGAATCAAAAGATATGACTCTTATACCATAAAAGAGGAATTTTCATTTCAAAAGAATGAATTTTTTATTCGAAAAGAATAATGGTCAACAAAATCGTTCAATCTTGGACAAAAAAAATATTTTTAGGAAAAGAATTAAACTTTTAATCAATTACTAAAATTTTAATTAAAAAAGTATTATCTTTTATGATAAAAAGGAATTCGTAAAAGAGATGGGAAAGGGGAAGATTGTGAAGCCTGCAATTAATTTTAGAATTAATAGATTTTAAACGTTATTAACTTACAAATTTTCAATGGAAAAAATTTAATTAAATGTCAAATTGGAAAAAATTCAAACTTTGAATACGTATTCACGAAATTAGAATTTTTCAATTTCAAACGCTATCAATGTAAAGGTATACAACATTCATGAATATTATTCAATTTTTCATGTTCTCAATGAGAATGTTAAAATTGTTTTTAATTTCTAATTTAAATTATCAATTTTCATGGTGATTAAAATATAGCGAAATTCTAAGCGAAACTGAAAAAAGTCGATTAGTCGTATTTTTTTTCAAAAAGACTCGAAAAGAGTCAAAAAACAAGTCAGAATAGTCGCACGATCTGGATCCTGCAATGTAGATTATTGTCTGAAAGCGAATGAATGTTTTTTTTTAAATTTCACAAATGAAGGGTTGCAGTACAGCACTAGATAATCAACTAAATCGGAATTTTTTTGAAGGCAAAATAACATTGTCTGAAATCAAAATCACCATTTAAAGATAAAACAAATGTTTACTCTAAAGTTAGAGTGCTTCTGAAATAGAGGCAAAAAAAACTGTGATTAAAAAAATTATCCTGATCCGGGAAATAGAATGTGGAAGTTCACAATCCTAAAATAAATGAAAACTAAAATTAGAATAGTCAGTGGGACGATGGTCGTGGGGGCTAAAGCGTAGGCTTTCGAACCACTCCTTCGGCCTTAAACTGTAGGTCCCCCTTCCACCACCAAGTAAGTATGTGGAGGGTGTGTAAAGGAATAGAGAAGGTGTAAGAAAAATGTAAACCCTTAGGGGACACATTAGAAGCTTCTACTTAAATTAGAATAGTCTCGATTGCGAATCACAATAAAAAGTGAAATTTATAGTTAACAAATAAAATAATCAAACCTCACTCGCGAGATATTCTGTTGCTATCGTATGAGAAAATGAGCTTGTTTAGTAAAAGCTAACCAATTTGGAGTAAATCGTTCACAAATTAGAAGGTTAAAATATCATGGGTTTTGAAAATCGTCATTGAATGGCGACTAAAATTATATTTTTACATTTAAAAACAAATTTTCCCGCTACGCGAGCACATTCTCAACGCACGCTTTTATCTCATCGCACGCTGCGCGACTGTTGGTTCTCGCGCTTCGCACTCGACGATGTATTTATCTCGCGCTTCGCGCTCGATTATGTATTTACCTCGCGCTAAGCGCTCGGTCTTTATATTTTCAGACATTCTTGACCGTGTAGGAATCTATCGGGGATCCGGCCGATAGAAGACGTCACAGTTAATAGGTTAGATCCCGCCTTGAATACCGGCTGGGATCCGATCGGGTAATCCCGCCGCAAAGAGCCACAAACTTGTTTTGTCTTTAAGGTTCATCGTAAAGAATACGGTAGACTTTAAAGGTCAAATTAAGTTTACCAATTCTGGCAGGGAAATTGTAGTAGATATTTCACCACTCATAAAAGAACCTCGTAGCAATTATTTCACGTTGGAAACCACGTGGTGATATTAGGTTAGGAAGGTACACGGAAAAAATGTATTCACAAGAGTATAATTTAATTAAAAATAATAATTATCCGCGAATTAAGTGAGGTTTTCAGATGGATTACTGAAACAAGGTTGATTTTAATTACGGATCACGATTTTATTTGCAAACTTCGAGGAAATGATGCGACGAGTGCAATTTGCACCCTCGTTCGAAGTGCGAAACTGAAAATTAGTGAGTGTCTACGCAGTCACCAGGCGCAGAAGGGGATATAGATATCAGTAAATTTGAAAGTGTACAGGCTAAACATTGTCTGGAAATAGTGAAAATCGTAACATTTCTGCTGATGCAAATACCAAAATTGATAACAGTTTTATTTAATAAGTTAAAACATTCAGACAAATTTAATGTTTAAACAAAAAATTTAAAAAGCTTATTTCTGTTTCGCTACTCTAATAAATCTTCAAATTATACTTTTCAAATGATAATTCATATATGATCCATAATTACGTATTTGATAACATCACAGCTCTTACAAAGTGTATGATTTTGACAACAAAATTAACCTGGCCAGTGCCCGATCGGCTCTCGATCATGAGGTATAATCAAGGTTGTCTCTGCAAGTAACCGGCCGGCTCCCGACTTGGTGATTAAAAAAAAATGTAGCCCGACCGGTTCCTGTCCATGAAACCCAGCCAGGGCTGGCCCGGCCGGGATCCGACCAGAAACCTTGTTGTAGTATGGCTAATCGGAAATATCTTTACACGGGTGCGCAAACCTTTTAAAATTAAGACTCAAAACATCCATGACTGTAATTTTGTGATTGTGAATTCTCTTTTGTTAAAAGACATTAGCTGCGCTGAAACATGTATCATTTCAATGAATTCTTATTTCCATGTTTTGGTAATTTTTGTTTTTAATCTTGTTTTTATGATTAAAGAAAAACTACTGCGCAATTGCATAGGGTCTAATGCAGGATCCCATATAGGATTCTATTTCGTCTTTTCTGTCCTTTTCCCAAAAATTTAATTTTTTTATTTTTAATCTTATTTTTTACGATTGAATTAAAATATACTCATCTTATTTAAAAATAATGAATAATAAATTTATAAATCTTATCAGGCGAACAACTTTTGTCTGTTAATTTTAGTTCTTACCTTGTGTCGTTTTTCAAAAAAAAAATTGTTTTTACATTTTGAACGATATTTTTTACGACCAAAGCAAAAACTACGTGTGCGATCAAAAATTATTCATGAAAATTTGTGAAAAAATTAACTTTTTTATTTTTATTGTTTTTTACGCATAAAACAAAAATTGCGCATCATATAAAAAATAATTAATAAAAATGTGTAGGTCTTTTTTGGATGAACAAGTTTTGTCTCTTTTTTCGTAGCTTGTGTCTCTAGTCGAAAAAAGATTTAATTTCTTTATTTTTAATGTTGTTTTTTACGACTAAAAACAAAAACTACGCCTCCCATCGAAAAGTGATTCATAACAAATTTGTAGATCCTTCCAGGGCGCGCAATTTTAGCTTATTCAGTTTTTTCGTATCTTGCATAGTGTGACAAAAAAATGGAATTTTTCATTATTTTTGTTACGGTAAAATTTAGAATTTTTAACTTTTCGACCAAATTAAAAAAGTTGTTATGATAATCTTGTACAGCTTTCAAAAATCAACGTTTTTCTGTTTGTGACTATTTTTCATATCATTCGTGGTTTGGCTGAAAATGTTCATTTTAGATTATTTTTTTGGATCGTGAAAATGCTCTTACTCTGATAATTTTCTTATTTTAAAAAAAGTCACAAGGATAAATTGTTTCAGTTTATAAGTACAATGAACAACCGCACCTAGAATTTTTAAATCTTGAGAAAATGTGGTTTCAAAAATTTTTTAAATGCGCTCAATTTTCGGATTTTCATCCGAAATAGCTGGTTTACGAACGCATTCTTTCTTTTTAGGTCTTAAAACAGTGTGCTAGAGCAGAATCCAATCTGATCAATTTTTTAAAGATATCTACAGACTGTAGACAGACAGACGGATAGACAGGCAGACAAAGACCTTCGTGAGAATGGTTTTTCTGACTCAGGGGGTCTCAAAACGTAGAGATTTGATGAAAACCAACAAAGTGAAATTATACATAAAACCAATACCTTCTCATTAGGATGATAATGTAATAATACAACTTCTCTGCTAAGATATGGCGAAGCTGAATGAGAATAAAAAAGCTTTTACCCGAAAAAATTAATCTGTTCCGGCAAAATAAATATTTAGTGTGAAGGTATCGCACTGCACTAGACGTTTTTTGCTGAAAGATCTATAAAAAGATTTAAACTATATATCTTTCCTTATAAATAAACAACAACAATTTTAAGAAATATCGTTTCAAATCGCAAAGTAAAAAGCTACGTGACAAAAAACTGATCGCATTTATAGAAAATGAAGATTCAAGATTTTAGGTAGGAATTCGATTGATATTTTGGACAAACGAATCTTTTTAACACAACATTTTTTTCAATGCTTAGAAAATTTTAATGCGAAAACCCCATTTTTGGCAAAAGTGTTGGTTATCTACTTCTGTACTGCAACCTTTCAAATGTAAATTAGCTATGCGTTACAGAATTTGTTGTCAATTACCTTGCAGGTATATAAAAAGACCACTGGTGGTAAATTAATTACGAAAAATGAGAAAACAGGGATTAGAGCTCAGATAGAAAGTTGAGAGTGTAAAAATAGAGAAAAAAACTGAAAAGGAAAGGACCACGCAAAAGAGCATCTAACTTTTCATCCTCGCGGATGACAAGTGAATGGGCGTAACGCAGTGTAAATAAAGTAATGCGATCACCCGCACTGTGCCGGAAAATATAGAGTATATCAAAATTTGAAGAAAATAAAAAAAGAACAGAGGAAAGAGAGAGATGAATTGCGGAAGTGGAAAGAGAAGCCCTGAGTGCTGAATGGCGTGGATTGTTCGCCCTCTCGCTCGCATTTAATTTGACTGAGTCCCGAAGTTGCCCGCTAACTGGGTCAATATTTTATGGCGGCAGCAATTAGTTAACTTTGCGGTTCGGCAAAAATGTAATTGCTGGCATGTGAAAGAGCAAACTTGAATCGGCTGAGGTTAATGTCGAAAGTTCCGTATCGCCATTGACGACGGATCGTCGGCGGCGATTCTTGTCTCGGCGACACCCTGATTTGTTACTTCGAAATACGCAAAATCGAGAAAGAAATAACTTGATAATTCTTTTCGTGAGTTTTCAGAAATAGGGTTCCTTTCTCTTTTGCACTATCTTTGTTACTTAATTAGGGCTGGAATAATTGGAAAGTTCGAATAATTTCTCATATAAACCACTGAATTTACTAGGGTTCTTAATTAGTTTCTTAATTAGGGTCCTAATTTGTTCTTTTAACGTAAATTATATTAAAGGAGTCAGAATCAAGTCAGATGGTCATTTTCTCGAGCAGATATTGTAATTGTCGTAAAATTAAAAAAATTACATTTGAACAAAATCTAATATATCTAACATTTTTAAATGTCATTAAAATTTTTTTTTTTAATTCTATAAAATGTCACCAACTTATCACAATTATTCTGAACATTTTGGCTTGCATGGTGTGACATGTTTCAACTTAAGACAAGAATGTTGGAAAAATTATCATTCTTTTTTTACCAAAAGAAATATTTTTGAAAAATATATGAAATAAGTAATCATGCGCTTTCTACAAAAATTATTTAAAATATATTTTTCTTTGACTTTTATCATAGGTTTCCTAAAGATGCGATTTTTTTAATTTTTTCAAATTCTTCTTTACAACTTCAAAAAAGGTTTATTATATTACAATTTCACTTATCTATTAAAAAAATTGGAATTTGCACTGTTTTTGCAAATATTTTTTTTAATAATTGCCAAAATACCTTCTACCTGGCTTCATTTATAGAGTATTTTGATAGCTTACAACATGTTGAAAAGAAAAGTTGGTAGTCTCATATTAATAAAATTAAAAGAACTTAAGAAATTATCAAAAAAGTTGATGCTTTCATATCTTTGATACGCTTATGCAATAGCCCGTGCAGAAATTTTGCCTTGGCCCCGAGCGGGGACGGATCGGGCCAAATCGGTCCCAGATCGGGGAATCCGGCCGTGGCCATATCCGGCATGAAACGTACGCACTGATCAGGGGTTAACCTGATAGCCAGGTCGGGATACTCGGTCGGTCCCCGAATTGGTGCCGATCAATTTCCGGTTCAAAGCCATGTTCTAAATTGTGAGGTATTTATACTTAAATAATTAATACATATAAATAAATGGATTGAACGTCTTGTAATTACGTCCTCTCTTCACTTTACTGACGTTTACTCTTTCGTTTATCATCTCAGTCCTTCGAGATAGCGAAAATTTTCCTATGTGGGAAAGCATTTCCTCCTAAGTGACCGTACAATTTGGTCAATCAAAGATGAAAATAAATTATGGCAATTTGATTTTCAACAAAAAATGGAATAGCTACATTTTCAGATAAAACAACTAATTTTTAACAACAACAAAACGAGATTCCAACAAAATACAGAACTTTTCCAAAAAATAGTTGAATATTAAACTGATGAAGACTGATGTTCCAACAAAAAAATATATTTAAAAGAACTGAGTTTGAACCAAAGAGATTAATTTTATGCAAGAAAAATATAATCTTTAATAAAATAGATAAATTTGAACAAAAATATGCTTCAATAGTAATAAGTTTAACTTCGGAGGAGGGAATTTCTTGAAGGCTTACAATTTTGATTTTCGGACAGGAAATAAAAAAAAAATATTATTTAGACTTTAGAACAAGTTGTGTAATTATTTTTTACCTTAAACCTCATTTGAATATAAAAAATTAATGATAATAATAGCCCTTAACTTTTTCATACATATTATGTTACATTGGAACGCAGCGGCGATTCAACTATTGCACTTGGTGTCAGCACAAGCCCGAGTCGAAATGTAGGCCCTACTTTGACGCCCACTAGCTCCACTAGCTCCTACGCAGCCACTCCTAAAGATATTTTCATTCTATTTTGCTTCTGTATAAGCTTTAGCCCCTACATTGAAGGCCTTGCCTCTATATTCTTGAGTTTTACTTATGTCTCCTTTAAAGCTCCATATTCTCCGTAGAATTTTAAAATTCTCTTTTAGGGTTCTTAAAATTTAACGCACATGGAAATGGGTTCAAGAGGAAAGAAGTTTGCCGTAATTTGGTGGCAGCAAGCGAAAGAAAAAATGCAAACCAGCACTAAGTTTTTAAAGATAGTCATAAAGAACCCAGATACAAAACACCCCAAAAAAGGTAAGTAAAAGCTAAGAAAGATACAAATATTCTGCATTGAGTTTTTTCTGTACCACAAAAAATAACTCCAAATTAGTTACCACAGATTATGAGGAAATAGATTGAAAATTATTTATACTTAAAAGCGTTCAAAATTAAATAATTGAAAGTTACAAACTTCTGAATTTAACCTGGTCTAAAGGAAATAGCCGCAGTATAATTGACTTTGTTGTTGCGGATGAAAGACTTAGAGAGTTAGTCAAAGATACAAGGGTCTTGAGGGGTCCTGAATGCAATACTGACCATTACCTTCTGATCTCAAAAATTAACTTAGGTCGGGGTTGGAGAAAAAAGGGACCCAAGAAAGCAAATCAAACGCGAATCAAAATTGAGAACGTACAGAAACCGGATGTGCGCATAGATTTCCAAAATAAGATAATCGAAAGCATAGATAGGGCAACATGGGAGGACCGTATAAAAAACAAAGATTTAGAGGGCGCCTGGACGATGTTACGGGATATATGATGCAGATGGAATACTAGAGGCTTTCAGAGACTATTTTAGGAGACAATTCGGAGATGAAGCTATAGGACAACACAGCTGCGATGTTGAATACGATGCGTTGGAAAACTCAATTGAAAAAGTCTGTGTCACTGAGGTTAGGGATATAATTAAGAACTTGAAAAACGGTAAGGCT
>NC_046658.1:62328745-62332046 GCF_010883055.1 Belonocnema kinseyi | reverse complement strand
TCTGAAAAATCTCTATCCCATCCACACACTACTCCTTTCCCCTGCCGAGTGAGTCACGCCTACCCCGAAAGGGAAATGGCTTAATGGTGTAATAAATAATAAATTCGATTCGATCAAGATTTGACAATTTAATATTAAAATTAAACTTTCCCGAATTTAACCAAATTGTTTCAGATTTTGAAAATATTAAAAAAAGTATAATTTCCTTTAAAAAACAACATATTTCGGTCTCGAGAAATTCTGCGATTTCAAGTTTAGGTCCCTGCTGACTTCAAGTGGTCAGCGATGATTGTTATTCGTACGTTATTCTCCAAAAAACCGACGTTGATTACAGTTCACTCGTAACCACTATTAATAAGATCGCCGATGGTTATAAATATGTACCAAAGATTTGGATGTAACATGTACTCAAAATAAATCATTGTTTCTTCAAAATGCAATATTTTTAAACCAATTTATTTCTATATTTCGAGGGGTCGATCACTCAAAGATTCCTGAAACATTCACTAAATATTCCTATACACGTATTCTTTCAATATTCTTGGTATTTTTGCTATTCTTTATAATCTTAAATATTTGTGATATTCCAAAAAAAACTTTAAATATTCACAAGTGTTCTGACATATTCCTCAATTTCCCTTTGCGCTCTACAAGTTTTTAAAGATTTCAAATGATTTTAAATGATTTAAAAAAATGTCAAGAAATTTCAAAAACAGTTTATGTATTATTGTGTAATTACAAAATATGTTCAATTGTTTAAAATGATTTTAATGAACTTCAAAATAATTTAATGGGATTTAAAAGTTCTTTTAAATTAAAAAAGATTCAATTTTATTAATGAATCTCAAAAGATTTTGAACAATATTTAAGATTTTTAAAAGATTTTAGAATTCCAAAAAGTACAAGAATTTTCAAGAGATTTTAAAGACTTTAAAATACTTTTTATGAGTTCAAGAGATTTTTAATGACTTTAAGGGATTTTGTGGCATTTCAATCGATTTCATATATTTTAAAGAGTCTGTAAAGGAATTTAAAATATTACAAAGCATTTTAAACGATTTAAAAAAAATTCAAAAGAGCTTAAAGATCTTCATGTAATCATAGCGTGCGATTATAAATAGTGCAGTGATTGTGTAATAGTAAATAATTGCGTGCTTAAGCATGTAAACAAATATTAGAGTATAATAGTAATAATATAATAATACAAAATATTAAATTTTTTGTGGGGAAATATCGGTTATTATTTTTTAGAACTGTTCTCTATAGTTTCGCGACTAGATCAACGCAATGTAAAACAAAGACGATTTTAACTTTTAATAAACTACCCAGCGTATCCTCTACTATAGGATTAGTTATATAAAATTTAATGGATATTTTTTCCGTGTGCAAAATAACTTGAAACATTACGCAAATGTCACTATGTCTTCTTCTTGCTCTCCTTTTGTTAATTTTTTGTCAAATAGTTTTATTCGGTACAGGAGGTAGAGTGTGGAGCGTTAAATTAGAAAAAAAACTAAACCTCTATTTTGACGCTCCAATGGAAGATTTGGAAATTTGTAAAATTGAAAAGTGTTTGAAGTTTGGTAAATGGGTCAATCGGTGTACTCGAAGTCGTCCAATATTTCTTGATCATAGGTCTTATTTATTTTGAAGTTATCGAAGGCCAAATCAAGTATAAAAATAAGGTAGATATAAAAATTTGATGCAATTCAGATTGCAAAACAGCAAAGTCGAAAGTTCAGTATATTTTCATTAGGGCCCTACCTGTTAAAAGTGCACGTTGCCCTTTTGCTGTTGTAGATTATTTAAACAACTCGATGTTTTCAGTTTACACGAGTCCCTCCTCGACTTTCTGATTGAGTGTGCGTTAAAGAGTTTAGTTTTCCAACTAAAAGGTTCAATGCTGCGAAGTACGGCAATTTGGAAAAGTGAGTTCTGCTTGAAGTAGCTCGATATGTATGTGTTCGTGCGTGTTGGCAAAGAGGAAAATGTGAGCGGGCATACATAACGGATTTACCACAACATGGTGCGCGAGGATGGGTACTCACACGTATCAAGAGAAAGAAGAGAGCAAGAGAGAAAAAAGAGAGAGAGGGAGGGAGAGAGAGAGAGAGAGAGGAGTTAGTTCAGCCCTTTTAAAAATTGAACTAGGTTGCCAGTGGTGGCCACAGCCTAAAATATTAATCTTCGCCCTTCGTCTCTTTGCTGCTCTCCTTCTCCCAGACGCAGTTTTCATCCCGGAAGTAAGGTAAACTATTTTGAATTTCAAATTCAACTCCAGCCATGTCTCGAAATAATGCGCTAAAAAACGAGGTAGAATCTGTCGCGACACTCGGCGTCGATCAAGGATTCCGCGATTTTCGAAGAGAGTCAGCGAAAAGAAAGTCAGGATCCTGCCCCAACGTCTCGGAAATCCCGAGGCTTTATTACTGACGTGCGGCTTTTATTCTTTTTCTCATTTTATATACTCGAATGACAATTTTCGAAGCGTCAAATTAATGTCGGATTTCGTACTGTTGCGGATTGACAGTCCTATTCATCCTCAGTGAGCATTCAAATTACATTTACGCTAAATGAATAAGAGATTCAAATAGAATTGTGAGAAAATTATTTTTTATTTTCAAAATTGTACGAGTTAAGTATATGTTGCGCAAAAAGTAATTGTTGATTACGTGTTTATTGTCTATATCGCATCACATATGTCTTTCTTAGGGGACCCGTTCATTTTTCGGAACGGATAAAATTTAAGAAAGGTAAAATTTCAGAATGGGTTATAATACATAATGATGAAACTTAGGAATACCAAAAATTCGGAAAAAGGAATAAATCAGAAATCTAAAACTCTGAATAGTATTTATTCGGAAACCAAAGAAGCGGAATGGGTAAAAATTCGGAAACGTTAAAATTAGGAGGGTGAACAATTAGGAATAAGTAAAAATACAGAGAGGAAAAGTTCGGAAAGTAGACAAATTCGGAATAGTAAATAAATTTTGCTATTAGCAGGTCTATAGTTTTTTTATTTATGGTAGCATACAAATATTTATCACAGTAAATTTAAATAGCATATCATAATAAATTTATGATATCCGTCATTTTAAATTTTTCAAGAAAAAATAATTATTTTCTATCATTATATAATTTAAAAACAATGTGCAACGTACAACATAAATTTATTATGATATGGTATTTAAATTCACTACGATAAACATTTGTTTGCTACCATAAATAAGCAATTATACACCTGCTAATAGGTATATTTATTAACAATTCCGAATTTTTCTACTTTCCGAATTTTTCCTCT
>NC_046658.1:62310512-62328645 GCF_010883055.1 Belonocnema kinseyi | reverse complement strand
TACTTTTTGCTATTCCTAAGTTTTACCATTATGTATTATAACCCATTCTGAAATTTTACCTTTCTTAATTTTTACCGTTCCGAAAAATGAACGGCCCCCTTTCTTAGAAAGGCTCGTCAAAATACGAGGCAAATCTAGACATGTTTTTGTTTTTTATATGTCACTTACTTTTGTTTAAATAACTTCCTCAGTTTCCAAATCTATATGTATAGCTAAATTGAGGGTCGTGAGTTTCGTACATTACGTGTCTAGTACTTCGGAATCTATAATTTATATCAAATTCAGCCACGCACTTTCTAAATGAAAATCATACCTTGTCATTTGTTTTCGATCCTCATTATTTTTATAAATTAAAAACGGGTCATATGCTGATGTGATTCTCAAATCTGAACTTTTTCTAACTTTATTGTATAATATCAGTTACGAAACCAGAATAAATACTGATTCTGCAATTTAGTTAAAAGAAAACAATTTACATGATAAAAGTGTTAAATGGAATGACAAATATTTTAAAGAAATAAAATAGTTTGTTATGAATTACGCAGAAAATTTTATATTATGATTAAATAAAGTTTTCGATTTGCATATTAAATGGGTAAAAGCTTAATGACTTAGTGCTTGCTACAAGAAACGCTTATAATGAAAACTCTAAGTTTTAAAGATAACGAAGAAACAGAAAAATGAAAAAGAGAAAAATGAATACCAAGGTGACTCACAGGGAAGCAAAAAGAAAATTTCTATTCATAAATTTATTACAAAAAGGAAATTTTTATCTGATTTGTTAGTACAAAAAAAAGTTCAAACCAGTTTTTATAGAGCAAATGGTTTCTTTGATATATGTGTTTACAAAAATGAAAAAAATCCAGTTTTGAAGTGTATCTTTTTTAACAAGTACTTGGAAACATTACAAAATATATAAGTAATATGATGCATATAAAAAAGTTTTCAATATCAAGACAAATATTAAAAAATTTATTGAATTTGTTATAAAGAAGTATGTGAGTATATTAAATGGTTTTATGGTCATTGGTAGATTTGACAACTGATGCGCACTGATGTTGAACATTTTAATAATTATGGATTCTGAAATAAGTGCAATTTTTGCTACAGGATAGATTATGTATTATTTCGCAACGATGATTGTTTAATCAACCTTTCTCAACTAATTAACCATTTAGCTATTCTCGGACATACGAACTTGGTGCTTTCGATGAAATCAACTATAAATAACTAACTTCTAAACTTGTAAAGACGTTTCGATGAGCATTAGCAATATTTATAGCTGAAAATAATTGTTTAGGCCAATTTTCATGGTGTTATATATTTATAAATAAAATCAGCTTGTTTCACCGAATCGAAAGCCAATTAAGGTTGCACAAAAGCTCGCGACCTCGCAAGCTCGACCTGCCTCGCGCGACCTTTTTACATGAGGGTCGAGCCGCGTCCATCTGCGAGCAAACAAAAAACTTATGAGCTGAAAATATTATTGCAGGCTGAAGAAAGCTCGCGCGGCTCGCAGGGCTGGTAAAACTTGCATTGTACCATAATATTTTATCGGTTTGCTCGATGGAATATTACTGCATTGACTCAAGCCTATTTTTTTAAGTTGATAAAATAACTAGATAATTTATTAATCTTTACATCTTTTCCTTACATTGTTAAAATGTAAAAAAAAGACATTTTTTTTTACAAAACGGCGACCCTGCAGAATATTTCTTCAAGCATCTGCTCCGAGACATCGAAAACTGCTGCAGCTGTCAAAATTTTTCCATTTATCTAATATAAAAAAGGTTTTTTTGTTCAATTACTTATGTGTTAAAGGGAAGGATAAGCCTCTAAAATAATAAAAAAGTTAAAAATTAAAATGTATATCGGCTGTTTAATCGAAGGTCCAAATTTCCGACTATTTTTTCAACAGTTTTGACGCCAACAAAATTATTTAATAACCCGATATCTTTAAACTTTTAGGTATATCCTTCCGATAGTACCATAAAGAGAAAACCCTGCAAATTTCAGCCTAATCGGTCAATAACTTTTTAAGTTACAGCGTGAGCAGTTTTTGAAAAGACAATTTCGAGATAATCACGTTTAAAGATTCGTTACGGTATAACTATTAGTTTCAGTGACTTGCCGATCAATTGGCGATTCCGGGTCCCCGTAATAAACGTAGTAAACGTAGTAACGTAGTAATCAGCCTTCCCAGACCCAAGCGCTCCGACTACCTGATTAGTGACGGTATGCGGACTCTGACATTTTTGTCAATATCCCCATAAATCTTTAATATTTTCCTTTTTCCTTTTTACAGTATATTTTTAAAATATTATACATTCCGATTATGAAAGAAAAAAAATCGATTTTTTGGAAATCGAAAGGTATCTCCCCCCTTAATTAAATTTCGAGAAAAAGCTTTAGAGTCTAATGGAAACCCAAACGTATAATTATCTCTCATGTTTTTATAAATTATATATATATATCAAATCAATGTATTAGTAAAGTGAAAATTGCATTTTTCTTGTAGAATAATAATTTAATAATCCTTATCGTAGGTTTGCTTAAGCAATGATCAAAGTTGATCAATTTTTAATAAGAAGTCATTGCTAAATAATTAGAGGGTAATTTTGAGAAGAAGTCTACATATAAATACATAAAACGAAGAAAATTTGTTTAAACCATTGTTTTTACCAATAAAAACTGTTTATTGTCAACGGGATGTCGTTTAAAATTCAAAAGTTACTGATTACTGTTGATTGCGTTGAAAGAACCAAGTTTGTATGTCCAAAATAACCAAGTAGTATATTTGTGAATTTAGGGTATTTAACCATTCTTAATTTTTATTGGATGATAAAATATGATATTTAGCTTTAGTGCAAAAGAATACATGTTTGATTTCCTAGAAACAACTTCATTTATTTCATCATAAATATATGCTGTAGATAATTGTTTTTAAAATTTGTTTACAAAATTAAACATTATTTATTAATTTTCATTGATTCAACAAAAAACTCTTTTTGTCTTTATTTTGTTTAAATCCAATGCAAATAAAGTAAAGAATCGCTACCAAATCCCGCAAAACCATTTTAACTTAGTTATTTCTTAATAGTAAACTATTAAACAAGTATTTTTTCAGAAATGGCACACTTGAAAAATTTTTGTCGAAAAATAAAAAAAAAGTTACTTCTTTTTCAAAAATTGAACATGACAGTTGGAAGCGGAATTTTATTAGATTTTTTTTTAAGTTCAAAACAGATAACAATTGTCTTCTGAAAATCAATTTGTCTTCGGACGTTTTTTTGTCCCAGTTTGCTACTGGAGGTCACTAAGCGGATGTCTGCATTTAGTTTTAATGTATATAGTATTAATAAAAGGAGCAGAAGACCTTGAAGTAGCCGTACCTGTGGAAATCGAGGCTTGCAGTCAGAATACGTCTATACAAATCGAACAAAATGGAAGATAAAAGGAACACTAAATGTGGTATATGCAAATTTAGGCGAACAGGCCGGTAATACGGACCAGGTTAAACTTGCAATCTGCACCTCCTACCCCTCAATTCACTTCACCCGCACCGCTCTAACCTCTGGTCTAGTGAAAAAGCTTGAACACTGGCGACGAATACTAATTAAAGGCTTGCGAAATGAAATTAGTTAGTTGCAGGGTTGAGTTGGTCGCCGGAGGGCACCGAGAGCCGCTTATGATAATATAATAATACTTATACTTGGCTCTCAGAGTGCTACCTTTAAGCTTATTATGCGTTTAGTTCATAACTTCAATTGGACTCGTGCTTACTTTATTATCTAGTCGGAGTTTTACCCGTCTTTGGAGAATTTCTTTTCAAGGATTTTATACATTTTGTATTCTGAGTTACCTTATTCTTATCTTGACAAAGGAGACCAACTGGGTTTACAATTAATTCATTTTACACAAAGAGCACATTATTTTTTTAAACGTTCTACAATATCAGCAAAGCACTTTTTCGAAAAAAGAACATGCTTTTCTAATTTTTTAAAATATAATGAAAAATTATTTGAAAAATTATTTAGGACGTTTATTGAATTGATTTGAAAAATTAAAACAGATTTCTTATTTCAGCTTTTGACGTCTGAAGCAAATTAAAAATTATTCATTTTTGTCATAGTAAGGGAATTCTATTCGGCATGCTTTTTTCAGCATAATATTCCTAGCAGGCCATTTCTCTTGGTATCTAATGTACCAAAAAAATGATAAAAATTTCAAAATTAGTTAAACACAAAGAAAACTAGTACGAAAAATCGTCTTTTTTTGGTATTTTTACTGAAAAAATTAAAAAGTCTTCCATTGCAGGTTGCAAAAAATTTGAGAAATGTCCTAGGTATATATTTCAGTTCTAATGCATGCTCAACATGTTTTCTGCAAGTTTTATATCAAGCAGTAAAACCTTTCTCTAGTTATCGTCCTTATGAATAAAAAAAAATGCTTTTATTAGAGCCAAAAGCTGTATATCTTTAAACAAGCTCATCGTATTTAAAAATGTATGAAGTAAAGGCTATTTCTCAGGTCCATATATACAACTTTTGTCGACATCTTATTATCGTAATGCAAATAACTATGAGAATAAACAAGGAAGTTGTACTCAAAAGAAAGTTAGTCTAAACTTTCCGACAAAAAAAAAGTTTCCTCTTGCCATTTTTGGAACAGTCCATTTGTAATTTCAGACAACCGAAATTTACTAGTTTTCTCGATAAAGACAAGATATGAAAAAAGCCAAAGAGTGAAGTTGTTCGTTGGAAAATTGAAATTGATTAATATTAATCAAAGTAATAGTTTTTTATTCTGAAAAAATCTTATTTTTTATAGCTGCTATTGATTGAAAAAAAGGTTTCCAGCGCAATGAAAATTTTTCTTAAATCTTTGTTTGCGAAATCTTTTTTATTCGTTGAAATCATTGAATTATTTGAAATCTATAATTAGTAAAAAAAACTTCTAAAATGTTTTGAAACCTTTTCAAATCTTCCAAATGTTTAAAAATCTTTGAAATCTGGTGAACTGTAACCTTTTCAAAATCTTTGAAACCCTTTACAACTTTTAAAAGTTTCAAAATCTTTGTGAAATTGTTATGAAATATTAAAAATCTGATAAACACGCGTTTATAAAATGTTCAAAATCCTTTAAAATATTTAAAAATCTGTGAAACATTTTGAAATCTTCATTAATGTTTTCTAATATGGTGTATACTCAAAAACCGAGTGGTGAAACTCTTAAAAATTCCGTTATATGACCATGGCTCATTCTAATGTACCTTTTTATTCTAGACGTCGGCAGCGCGCACGTGCCGGAATTTTACGTCATTTCCGTATTTTTCGAACAGTTTTGTGTTGAAATGTATGGAAAATGTTGTTGATACAAACAACAACAAAAAATTAATTTGTAAATAACAGAGATTTTTAAGGTAGAACATTTTCAAATTTATTTAAAAAAAAAAAAAAAACGGTGAAAAAAGTGCTAAGAGTGCGGCGACCAAGGCCATTATTTGCATCTGTTGGCACCTGTCATCTTCTAAAAAATGCTTAAAAATTCGGCGAAACTCGCGGAAGATGATGCTCCAGGTGCAAAATCAGTGCACGAATCAGTAGAAGAGCACAGTATTGAGCAGCTAAAACGATGTCGTAAATGTAGAAAGCCACCATTAAGGGCATGTGATACTTAGAAAATTGTCGATTTTACCAGTTTTAGGTTCCGACGGTTTTTTTAAAGAATAATCGATATTTTGTCTTAAACATTTGGAAAATGATAGCGAACATGCTAACGTACGTCTTCGCACACTTTATTTGTGTTTTTTTTTTCAAGCAATTTTTTGATATTGCTAACAACGTGTGTACATTTGGAGGTTATGTATGTTACAATTCTCCTGTGTGTTACTTCCAAACTACACAATATTTTTGGCCGAAAACTTTGGACTTGCAAATAAACATAGTAAATAATCTCCCGGAACTAACCCTTTTTGCAGGCAATCAAAAAAGTTTATTTCATAAATAATTTCCAGATTATCGGAAAGGCAGGGATGAAAAACGACGTAACCTCAAAATAATACATATTCATACAATTTTTATTCAGTAAAATAAATTTTTTTGTTATTATCCCCCAAAAAAGAGTCCGGGGACGTCCGTTATGATATTTTATAGCATCTCCGAATTCAGTTTTTAAAAATTTTAATTTTTTTGGAAAAAAAGCCCGGGAAACTGTAAGTATCACATGCCCTTAAAAGAGAAAAAAGTGATTTAGTGGAAAGGTTAGTTGAGGTTTTGTATGGCAGGTATAAATATTTTCTTTTATACAAGATTTGCAGTTCAGAACTTCGTTTGCGTAAATATTTAATATTCATACAAATATAAAATAACACAATCTTATATTTTCTACTTCTCTTTTTCAAGTTTAGACAATACAAAGCCATTTGTTAGTGATTTCCTGGTATATGGAATGTACCAACGAATTTTCTTTCTTTCATATAAACTGGTTATAAATACATAAATATAATAGTTTTGCGTTCTCACGTGAAAGTATTAAATAGATTTTATTATTATCAAAAAATTTAGGAGTTTCGAAACCCCGATAACAATGCTTCATTTAATATGTAAGCAAATGTTAGAAAAGAATGAAAATATTAATACCTGCCAAACACAACCTCAACTAACCTTTCTACTGAATCCCTTTTTTTCCTTTTAAAGATCGTTTCCTATATTTTATCCATAGTTTAAGCTGTTTAACACTGTGCCCTTCCACCAATTTGTGCACTAATTTTGCTTCTGGCACATCATCTTATGTGATTTTTTCCGGATTTTTAAACATTTTTTTTAAGGCGGCAGATGTTAACAAATGTAAATAATGGGCTTGCTTGCCACACTTTTCGCTCTTTTTTCGCAGTTTTTTTCTGAATGTATTTAAAAATTTGTTGTCTTTAAACTCTGATTTATTTACACATCTATTTTTCATTGTTATTTTTATTTACAATATTTTCCATACATTTCGACACAAAGCGGTTCGAAAATTACGGAAATGACGTAAAATCCTGGAACGTGCGCACTGTCGATGTCTAGAATAAAAAGGTCTATTTAAAAATTTTTTAATTTATCTACTATATCATCACAGATTGTACCTTACCGACAGTAGATCAACCCTGCAAGCCATGAAGGCAGAAAATCTACACAATATCGATCAAGTTAAGAATCTTCAATAACAGAAAATGCTTAACGTCTTAATAAGACTAGATGGAAAATAATATTTGTAATTAAAATTATTTCTTGAAAAAAAGATCCTACTCCATCTTCACTCCATTGGGAATCGAACCACAAAACTTCTGATTTCCGGTCAGGTGCTTTTCCAATTAAGCTATTAGAGGGATCAAAATAAGAACGCTTAATTCAAGAACATAACGCTAATTTTTAGCTAGGTGTTAATGGTACAAATAATTATTTAAAATTTTTTTAATTTATCTGCTATATCATCAGAGATTGTACCTTACCGACGTACAACCGTCCAACCCATGAAGGCAGAAAATCTACACAATATCGATCAAGTTAAGAATCTTCAATAATAGAGGGTTGATCTACCTTCGGTAAGGTACAATCTCTGATGAAATAGCAGATAAATTAAAAAATTTTCAAATAATTATTCGTACCATTAACACCTAGCTAAAATTAGCGTTATGTTCTTAAATTAAGAGTTCTTATTCTGATCCCTCTAATAGCTTAATTGGAAAAGCACCTGACCGGAAATCAGAAGTTTTGTGGTTCGATTCACAATGGAATGAAGATGGAGTAGGATCTTTTTTTCAAGAAATAACTTTAATTTAAAAATATTATTTTCCATCTAGTCTTATTAAGACGTGAAGCATTTTCTGTTATTGAAGATTCTTAACTTGATCGATATTGTGTAGATTTTCTGCCTTCATGGTTTGGAGGGTTGATCTGCTGTCGGTAAGGTACAATCTCTGATGATATAGCAGATAAATTTAAAAAAATTTAAATAATTATTTTTACCATTAACACCTAACTAAATATTAGCGTTATGTTCTTGCATTAAGCGTTCTTATTCTGATCCCTCTAATATTTTAATTGGAAAAGCACCTGACCGGAAATCAGAAGTTTTGTGGTTCGATTCCCAATGGAGTGAAGATGTAGTAGGATCTTTTTTTCAAGAAATAATTTTAATTTAAAAAGGTCTATTCTGAAGCTGAGTTAATATTTTAAGATTTCAGCTAATAATCTTTATTATTTCTAAGTCAAATATCACAAAAAATGTATACTTTAACATTCTATAGTAGTGGAGACAAAATTTTCAAGGTCGCTGGACACCGAGCTTATAATAATAATTTGCCGCTTCTTACCTCTCATCATTTGAATTTCAGATTCATCGTTGCAATTTTTATAATCATACGGATTGCAATTTTCGTTGCAGTTATTCAAAAGCGTTTGATTCTCATATTTTATTCAATAAGTAAAACAACAGATTTTATCACCAATTAATTACGTACAACCTGCAGATATTCACTTTATTTATGGGCATGTGATACTTACAGTTTCCCCGGCTTTTTTCCACAAAAATGAAAATTGTTAAAAACTGAATTCGGAGGTGCTATAATATATCATAACGGACGTCCCCGGACTCTTTTTTTGTGGGATGATAACAAAAAAATTTATTGTGCTAAATAAAAATTTTATGCATATGCATTATTTTGAGGTTACGTCGTTTTTCATCTCTGCCTTTCCGATAATCTGGAAATTATTTATGAAATAAACTTTTTTGATTGCCTGCAAACAAGGTTAGTTCCGGGAGATTAATTGCTATGTTTATTTATAAGTCCAAAGTTTTCGTCCAGAAATATTGTGTAGTTTGGAATTAACGCTCGGGTGAATTGTAACACACATAACCTCGAAATATACACGCACGTGGTTAGGAATATAACAAATTTTTTGATGAAAAAACACAAAAAAAAGTGCACGAGGATGTCCGTTAGCATATTCGCTATTATTTCCCAGATTTTGAAGGCAAAATATTTCTTATCCTAGGAAAAAAGCCGGGGAATTTAACACTGAAAAAATCGATACTATTTCCTAAGCGCTATGCAAATTAATCACATTTTGCTAAATAAAAACTCTTTTGAATTAACCTACAAAAAAAGTTTGCCCTTAATTAAGTGCATGTGACACAGCTAAATACCTATATTACCGACCTCACTTTTTCAGTTCACTGAATGTTTTTTTGAACCTAAGAACTTTTTTGTAAATACAATATCGAGCTGAAACTTTGAAAAATGTATAAGAGTACAATAAAGTACGTTTAGGTACAGCATTTTGGCAGGAACTTTACTGTAAATTACTTCATCTTTTTTCTGAACTTCGAAATTTTTTGAACGTTCGAACTTTTTTTATACATAAGATATCGGTCTCGAACTTTGAAAAATGAAAGAGCCGAAAGAAAACTACGTTTAAGTACAAAGCTTAGTGATAAAATATGTTAAAAAAATTTCAACTATCAATTCCATCGGCATCAGCCGGTAACGTTGTACACGAAAATACGAACCATGGACATAGGAAACAAGGGACTAGGCATGCTATTGCGGGGGTGATGGAATGAGGGGGGAGGTCCGCCACCTTTTGATGTCCTACGACAAACATGGCATCGCCCACATGTTTATATTTTCACGCACAGTTTGCCGGCAAAAATGCTCGTGCGCATAATTAAATGGCACATCGTAAGATGGCGGTTCTCCCCACTCATGGAATTCTCCCCCCTCCCATGCATTCAACCCCGCTCACCAAGTTAGGATGGCATGCCTAGTCCCGTGTTTCCTATGTCCATGATACGAACCCTCTAGAGCCTCGTCTAGTGGCCGCCAGGGTTCGTATTTTCGTGTACAACGTTACCGGCTGATGACTATGGAATTGATAGTTGAAATTTTTTTTACATCTTTTATTATTAAGCTTTGTACTTAAACGTAGTTTTCTTTCGGCTCTTGTACTTTTCAAAGTTTGAGCCGATATTTTATGTATAAAAAAAGTTCGAACGTTCAAAAAAATGTCGAGGTTCATAAAAAAGATGACAAAATTTTCAGTGAAGTTCCTACCAAAATGCAGTACCTAAACGTACTTTATTGTACTCTAATACATTTTCCAAAGTTTCAACTCGATATTTTATTTACAAAAATTTCTTAGGTTCAAAAAAACAGTCAGTGAACTGATAAAGTGAGGTCGGTAATATAGGTATTTAGCTGTGTCACTTGCCCTTAAGATCGAAGTACAAAACGATTTTGACACTTGTCAAATGTCAAATAACACTCACGACCCGTTACATCAGTGAAAACCAACTCCAATTTTTATGAAAGTACTTAATGCACGTCCCGAATGTATTTATGAACAATTTTAATTTTGTGTTACGTTTTTTTAAAATTCGTAACTAATTATTTATTTGAAATGTGTGGTGAATCCTGGGGAACATAACCTTTTTTCAGAATTTGGTTAAACGTATATTTTGCGCATGTCTTCTGAGTCTCGAAGCCTTTGACCAATCGGCGCAGGATCTCGAGCGCGGGAGATTTGGAAACCGAATTAAAATCGCCTATATAATACTTTTTTGCGTTACACGAGTGAAAGACGGGTTGCATTGTGTGCTAGAGTTTATAGAATTATATTCCCTATGACTACATAGTAAACGTCCTTACTGGTAGCTGTGAGTTCAATAAGCTGCAATAAGATCAAACATTTTCTGGAGCATAATATTTATTTTATTCAAGTATGCAAAAAGCGTGAAGTGATCCAGTTATAGCTAAAAGCTGGGGCTTTGAATCTGAGTCGATCTATGGTCTCTTTTAAATCTTCTTTCTTATAATAGTGGATATGAGGAGCCCTGGAAAGATCTACCCTTGTCTCCATAAATAGATGGTACCCATTCCGAATAACCGTTCCGCATGGATATATGCAAGCTCTTGAGCTGCCACTGTTCATATATTATATAATGCACGCCTCAGTAAGTTTGTGTGTTTAAATCATAAAACTCAAATCAAGCCTCAATTGATTCAATATTTTTTGGACTCTAAATCCTTGAGATTGATTGGAAGAGACGAAAACAGCATTTGAATAAAATACTTCCTTCCTGTTTCTGAAGTATAAATAAGATCATATTTATAACTCAAGCAAATAGAATGTTTATAGAAAGATGTGTAGGGAGGAGAGAAATAAATCTGAAAGTACATTATTAGATTTTGAATCTGCAATTGAGCTGTCGGAGACATTTGAGTGGTACATCGTAAAAGCTGCAATTTTCTTCTGCGCCACGCGACTATGAAGAAGAAAAAGCACCTCTCGAAATCTCGTTCTGAAGGTATCGATTAGCAAACACTCGAGTGGCTAGTGGCGTCTTTTGAGAACGCACATTAAAGGCCTCAAAGAAGGATGTCACTCGGGAGCTTTCATCGACTTGTTGAAGCATCCCGAGGAACAGAATGTCACTATTATCAGTGATTTTTTAAACCTCAAGCCTCCCTTTCAATTTTTCTTTTACTTAAGCGAAGTTTTATGTTATTTTATTCTCCTTGTCACTTTTGTTTACTACATGAATTTGAATTCGAACTCAAAGATATTTACATACAAACATGCTACAAATATTCAATAGGAAAGTATGCACAAAATATTCGACTTTATATGTTTATTGATATAATTGTATCTCTTCAGTTTAATAAGTAAAATAAGGTCCGAAGTCTCATCTGTCAGAAAAAATTATATAAATTTTTATCTATATAATAGTGCAATCAAATCAGGCGAAACAGGAGGTTTCTTGGAAAAAAATAGTGACAGGAATTATTTTAATTATTGCATGTAAGGACTTCATAATAAAATCTTGGAACCTCCCGGTCTGCAAGTATTGTGCAATTTTCGTTATTAACAAAAAAAAGGAACATAAAAAATGACACATTGTTTCAGGACGTTGGCGTGGTTTTTTGTTTTTAGTAAATAAATACATGAAAATGTGTACGAAATGTTTTGTGCTGTCTACAGTCCAAAATATTTGATAACTTTCTTTTTTAGTAATAAAGATAAACAATTTTTGTAGTGGTGGAGGATTACTTTTTTTTAAACAATAATATTTACCAGATATAATTTATAAGAAAATATTAGTCAGTTTTTAAAAACTTTTTTTCCATTTTTAATAATGAATTGTTATAACTAATACTTTTTTCCATATTTACGTTTGTCTTAAAAATCTGATAAAAATCATGTAGATCTAACTACTTTCAGGATTTTAATTATTTTTAAACGTATTTTCTATATATAATAGTTTTGCTGTGAAAATTATTGTGTGAAAAAATATTAATAAACAATTTTCCACGACAGGTTTCAATAAATATAGAAATTGTGAAGAATATTTCAATTTTATTTTTCAGTTGCCTTTTGTTTAAAACTAATTTAGAGCGTTTATAATTTAACAAATAAGACTAGCGTATTTATTTTGCTAAAGGTGCAACAAATTCACAAAAGAAGTTCAATAATTTAATTTTTTTCTCGATTTTCTTCCTTTGCTATGTAACATAATTTCAATTTCAGAATTTTTAATTTTAATTTTCACCTCGTTATTAGTTTAATGATCTTTCACATATGTGAAAAAGGAAAATACTACACTTAAAAAAGTTCAAAATAATATTACTGATTAGGTTGTTTCAAACAAACAAAATTACTTTTAATGGTACAATTTTTAAACTTATAAAATTAATTTTATTATGATATATTGTGATCATTGCTCTTTTTCTCATAAACGCATTCCCACTACATATCTACTGTTTCTAATTTTGAAAGTGAAATCTGGTATGGATGAAATCGTGAAAAAAATGATAGTTTCTTAAAAAAAAACATTTTTGAAAATTTTAATGTTATATTTTGTATATCATCTGCATATATACTCGTATATATATATATATATATATATGTATATTAATTATATTTATTTATGGTCTAGATTAGAAATAATACATTTATAAGGCAGGAATTTCACGAGAAAGAAATTAATTTTTAAAAATATTGTTTAAATGATTATTTTTTATAAATAAAATTTTTTTTGTAATAACTAATGCGTTTTTTTGATAGGAAATTACTTATATTGTTCAATGGCTAAAATCATAGCAAACCTGATTTTTACAGAGAAAATAGATGTAAATACTTCTAGGCATATTTAATGCATTTTTCTTTAAGAATTAATCTTCATGAGATCGACGTTTCTTGCGAAGGCTTAAAAGAATTAAAAACAATTAGTGGCTACTAATTGAATAAAAGTTTCAACAATAATAAGATAAATATTATGCCTCTTGTTTTTTCGAAGTTTTTAAAATTAATTGGCGCTGCTGTGGAGTCTTGTTTATAAAAATTCTTTTATCCATATTTTTGACTGCGAAACTATCGCATACAAAAAATTACTGTAAATATAATTGACATCTTCGTAAGCACATGATTATACTTAATTTTTTCAGATCAACTGTCCGCAACTTTTGAATTTTAAGGACTGAAATAAAGTTTTTCATAATACTTTATACTATTGAGTTTAAGGAACTAATAAGTAAAATTAGTTGGGCATTTTCAGTATGACAATAAAAATTAATTACAGTAAAGGCGTAACAGAGATAACCGCAGCGTTAATTAAGAAACTCATAACATTTCAACTATTAGTCACAATGTGGTCGATGATGGCTTATTTTGAAGATTGTTTTAAGCTGTACGAATCATTCTTCACGCAATTTTAAGCATTTCTTTAATTATAGCAACAATCGGCATAAACTTCTTGAACAAATATATAAAGTTTCCGTTTTTTTGTTAATAAAAAAAATCCACAAAACATCCAGACTGGATGTTTTTAGAATTTCATTAAGACGTCCGTGAAGATAATAGTAAAAAAATTACTTCGACAATTTTTTTCTAGTAGAAATCCTAATTTGACTGCACTTGTGGAGAAGTTCTGATAAATAAAATATCAGACCCTAAAATGGAATAATCTCTGGCAGTGTTTACTTTCCTTTAAATGTTACACTAAATAGATGAGTAAAAAGTACAAAGAGTGCTATCAAATGGAAAAAGACAATATAGAGGACTCACCTTCCGATTTAAGTGCCGGAGGTTTACGTGTGGCCCAATTTGTTCGGATGCTTCTACTCCCCAACCACTGGCCATTCATGGCACCAATAGCGCTCTCTGCTTCCTGGAACAGTCACGTGAGAAAGTGGATGACGATAAAACGCAGGCATTACGAAACAAAAGTGATTTAAGCAGGCATAGGAAACCTCAGTCGGATTTGTTGGGCGCGACATAAAACGGGCGGGGCCCCTACCGGACGAACGGCCGCTTCCGTAGAAAGCAAGGAAAAAGGATAAGGGGTTGTTGCTCAGGGGTGGAGAAGGGAAAGGAAGCAATGCTAGATTGTATGGGCTCGTAAGGTTGGTACGCTCGACCGAGTGGCCAATCAACCGATGACTCAGATATCCGAAATGAGATGGGATGACTTGGTAGCGCATACAAAAAAAAGGGTACAGCGGATTAATTTTTCCTTCAGAGCTAGAAGCACGTATCATGCGCATTTACCGTATCGATGCGAGATTCTGTGATTTACACTCAAACGAAAAGACTTCAATGATTACAATTTATTTACGCGCGATAAAAACTAGATAATAGCCTAAGGAAAATTTACAACTATTATTCAACTCGTTCGAATGCAATTTGCAAGGTTCAATGCCGGGGTACAATTGTCGGATCTTATATGCGAAACGTTTTTATGTCTGCTTCTGCTCACATTAATAAAAGAATTTGAAGAGGAAATTATCACTATTTTGTGGTGCAAGATTGTTGAATTTTTAATAACATTGCAGAATGTAAAAGTTTCAAATTTTATCTTTTACAGTGAAATTTTTGAGAAATTTGTGTGTTTGAATTCTTAATGAACTTACATTAACTTTGGTATGAAAGAAAAAACTGTGAAATAATCCATTTTTTTATATACACCATTACGTTTTACAAAATGAATTCATTTTTAATTAAAAATGGTTAGAAGTTGCACAGTTGAAAATCAAAGCATTCAAATTTATACGTTTTTTAATTGAAACTACTCACTATTTAAAATAACTTAATTTAAAATTAAAAAGCAAATATGTTTCGATCCATTTTAATAGTTTCAAAAGGGTCGTTAAAAAATATGTAACCCTTCTTTGGACGTACTTGAACTCCTCCCGCCCTCCATGTAGCGCATCGAAATTTTTCGTTTACTCCCTCTCCTGTCTAGGTGGTACGTATTTTTTTCACAAAATGTAATTAATTGAATAAGAGGTAAAGAAAGCTTGTCAAAATTAAAATATGGTTTAACAATGCTTTAGTGTCGGATTTTACTTTAAACTAATAATACAGCTTATTAAATATTAATTTACATTCGTAATCGTGTATTCAGAAGTTTTAAATTCGCGAAAATTTGGGAACTTAAAAACTAAAAAACGTCTATGAATGAACAATTACATGTTAAAAATTAAAATTTTGTATCTAAATGGAAAAATGTAGTGTTTTGGGGAAGTGGGATACGTAAATTTTGAGTTAACGAAGGTGCTCATAAACACTGCAATCAAGATCGAATCCACATTATTGTTATTTTCCTCCTTTCATTAAAGAAACTCGTCAATGCAAAGATTAAAAAATAAATTCCATAAAATATTGGTTTACTGATTAAATTCCTCATGATGTCTAAGATTATCTCACGCAACTTCAAATTACTATTCTAGGAAGTAGACCCCGTGCCAGGGCTAATTGTAGGCCATGTCCTCTGGAATTTTCATATGTAGCGACATACCATATCCATGATCAGATATTCTTGAAAAAAATCTTCATTAACCAAAGAAAAAAGTCAAGATTTTCGTGCAATCGCTTCTTTATGGACACCGAACGAAATTGCCCTATCCATTTATCTGCCCATCTATCCATTCTATGATTCGCATGAAAAATAATTCAGAAGTGATTTCCGCGAGGGGCGGCTTCCTGTTAGGAGAGGGAGAGGATATGTGGAGGATGAGGTGATGAATCATGATATCATGGAAAAGGAAAAGTAGCACGTATGTGGTCACGGAATTAATGGTTTCAAAGGGGCTACAAGGAAATCATTTGTATCTCTGCTAATTTAGCGACGTCTGTCTCCTGTTTTCAAGTCCACTTTAAAACCAGCTTATCATCCACCCTGAAGTCCAAACTAGTTATTAAGAGAGGATAGAACAATTTGAAATTCATACCTTCTCTGAAATAATTAAAAGCTTTGCATTTGGATATTAAAATTTTTTTTATATTTAAGTCTATTGATTAAAGTCAAATCAAATATATTCGACAATTGCAACCCCTCTCCTTCTCATCACACGTTCATCAAACATGTTTACACATATCCTTGCACAAATTCATCACCTCCCCTTGACTCTCGACCCTCTAACGCTCATAATTGACCATTCCATCCCCCATCTACACTATTTCTTACCCACATCTTTTGAAATTCACTCCTCCTACCTACCTCCCAATCTCACTCTCGCCCGCCATATTTCTTCCGAAACAAACCTCTCCTGTCCCACGTCCATCCCTCCACATCAACCTTTACCCTTTATATTGCTCATAACCTTCAATTCTTCCTATCTCTGGACCCATCCTCATTATCCCCCTCCCCGTCCCCAACTCCACTGACAATTGTTCCGCTAACATCCTTTCTATTAAACCTATACCTTCCTCCTGATCCGACTCTCCCACAAGTCTACCTGGCCCCATCAACTCCCACCCTCTATGACTTCCACCTCTTACTCTTCATCCCTCCCATGACTATCTCTCCCTACTCAAGTTTCCTTTCCTAAAACATTCACACGTAAACTTATATGGGTCTTAAATCAAATATGGGCTTAATACCTCCAAAACTGTAAATTATATAAGTGGTAAGAAGAGCACGAAGACCCGAACGAGTCCAGAAAGGTAGGCCGAGGCTACGAAATCATAATAACACTATAAATGTTTTTACAGTAAAGAAGTTCGAAAAAAATTGGATATTAAAAACAGTCAAGCACTGAGAAGTTTCATTCAAGGTCGCTTTTAACCTGTGTAAACTTTGAAGTAGATCGATCAATATTCTGAAATGCAAGGGGGCTAAAATTAGTAAAAAATTCGTTATTCTCAGATCTTTACAAAAATCGCTATTATTAAATTTTTGTTATAATCATCTGATGTGCTCAATTAAAAAAAAAATCTGTAATAATAATATATTTCCAGTTTCTTTAGGAAAAAATGTCGCTTGTATATGCATAAAGAAATTTTAGAAGCTTTAAAAAAATATCGACTAAAAAGTTACCTATAAACAAATTAAGAAGCAATTAATGCAGGGTCCTCACCGTGCGGCGAGGCTGAACCAAATTTAATTAAAAGGTGAAGGCATATAGGATTTTCTGGTTAAATATGGGTCCCAATTACTGCTTTTTAAAAATTATGATGATTCGAATTTTAAAATTTGTAACAAAAATACAAAATTAAATGCAAGATTATATTAAAAAGATTAAAATGGTCCAGGCGATTATTTCAAAGGTCAGAAAACCTGCATGGGGTGTCAGTGAACCATCATAAATCAGAAAATCCTACATCCCAGCAACTTTCAATTAAAATTGGTTCAACCGGTATATCTGAACAGTTTAATTGATAAAATCTTTTCATTTTTCCAAGATGAATGTTGAGTGCGATATTATTTCATATAGTTTATTAATTTTTCTAAAAATTATTTTAGTTTGTTAGGCTAAATAGAAATAAAATTTGATCCTAGAAAAACTAAAAATATTCAAATCTTACAAGATTTTGGAAAATTGGGCATGTTAAGTGAATTATGAAAAAAATCAATATTAGCAATTTTCAAAAGGTTAAAAACTTCCAGAGTATTTGAACATTTCCGAATTAAATATCTGCAATTGAAATTTTTATTCGTGATGAAACATTTGTAGCCTAGATAGACAGCAAGTGACCTAATACTCTAATGTGAATCTAGTCGCATTTGAATATAAGCCAACTCCGAACTAGGGTCGATTGGTATAACATAATTATAGAAAATTATAAATTACTTTCCATCCTCAGATTGGTAT
>NC_046658.1:62305234-62310412 GCF_010883055.1 Belonocnema kinseyi | reverse complement strand
GTTCATGTCGGTTCTAGTTTTATGGATGGATGCCCAAGTTATTGTAATTATGGGTTTAATGATTCATGCGGTCAGAGATTTCATAAGTAATGTGTAAAGCTTGGAAAAGAATATGGTAAGGAAAATGCGTTTTAAGAAGCAGGGCATTATTCTCAAACGTGTTGAGTAGAATGTACAGATAATTCCTGATGTCATGAAAGATTCAGAAAGCCGATATTTATGGATCAAGTATATTCAAGTGGCAGATTATGTTGCATGTGTCAAAATTATTTTTATATTTACATTTTTTTTTTTAATATAAATAATAGAACTGTTTATTTTGAATATTCAAATTGCGTTAATTAATCCAACTTCTTAGGAAAAGAAACATAGATGGTACAGAAATGGTTTTCAGCCAGACGGTCAGTTTGGAATATAAATTAATTACACAAAAAATTATTATATCATATCTTTGAGACAAATATGTCAATGTTTTCCTTACGCAGAAGGAGAAACAAACTTTGTGGACATTTTATGAAAGCTCTATTATTATACTTATTAAGTAAAGTAATTCTAAAAATAGAGGAATACAAATTGTATGTGTACCTTCAAAAAGTTATTTATTTCATATTGGATATAAACGGTAGTTTTTCTCGTCCCTAAACTTGATGTAAAGCAGCCTTGAGAAATGGAAAGATTATCTCGGCAGCTGTATATTGATGTATTACTAAGAGGATTGTTTGACACTTTTGGAAAGTTTTAAAACCACTTAAAATTATTTTTTTTAAATGGATGAAGCTTTTAATTTCAGTTCAGAGCGTTTCCTTTGTCGAGCTTACACAGATTGTGTATGTATCGCTTTTTTTTTTGCTTACTGTAGGTTGGACGCTAAAACTTTTAGTGCTTTACATGCATTACTAAATCATGAGGCTTCGTCAACGATCTTCACGATGTCGGGCTTACGTGGCCAAATGAAACTTGTGTATAAAATGCACGTGGATCTTGATTATTGGACGTTCTTCCATTGTCTTTGTTTTACTCTAAGTAGAGTTTATTATTATCAGAAAAACTTGGGACCATTCACAAAATACGTGACACATTTTTCAGGAACTTCTGACCCCGCCCTGCGTGATACTTTCTCCATTGGTCTTAACATGGAGAATGATACTTCGGCAGACCCCCACCCACCCTAAACGTATCACGTATTTTGTGAATGTCCCCTTGCGATAATAGAAGTATATTGACTTTTTTCAAGCTAAACCACTTATTTGGGTGCAAATGCGAAGATCCATTAGAGTTATTAGTGAATCTAATGCTAGATTATAAGATGTGTTTATTTAATAGTAGTGCGATTATGATGGTATACATTTTTTTAAACGTGACCATATACTATAATATGAGATTAGAATTTTGAAATTCCAATTACAATTTTTATTCTGCTTTGAAACTTCTCACTCTCTCGGCAGGTTGATTTATTTGAGAATTTGACAAGAGACTGCTGACCAAAATGCCAGTGTGAATATCATGTTACATAAAGTATATTGATTAGCGAAATTGAAGCCGCTTTGCAATCGAACCTCGCATTTGACAATTCGGTACGAATTTTATAAGGGTCTATTTGAAAATGGCAAAACATGTTGAAAAAAAAGTTATATTACCAAGTTAAAAGGCAGTTGCTTTAATTTAAAAATATGGCAAGAACATAGATCCGAGAATGAATATCTTGCAAAAGAAGATGTTAAAATAGTTTAGATCTTTTGTCGCGATTGAGCAGAGATAATATTATGAACGGAAGTAAAAAGACGAGTTGAAGGAAATCGCCAGTTTTCTACGGAAAGCAGTTGAAACCGTGGTCAGGAGTCACGATTTAGATTCGTGTATCCGGCGTGGCTGGTGGATGTAGAAAGTCGGAGGAGCTGGAGCAGGACGGGTGGCAGAATTTTCGCGTGTTCCTCGAGGTTAACGGAGACACTCGGGAAATTTATACTTCGGCAATAGTAATCTCGCAAGGGTGAGGAAGGGGTGGTGGGAGGAAGAGAAGGCCAGATGCCCGGTGGTCCAGATCGATAAGGCATTAAAACAGGGACGAACAGGGTTGAGGTCCTTCTGCTGCAAACAACCGACGGGCCACCTTTCTACAGCAGCGGACTATACAGCTCCGAATATCCACGCCATAAACGAGGAAAAGCCTACTTTTACTTGGCCGTACATCTATCTTCAGCCCTGATTTACGTCGCGGATTTTTGACGAAGGTTAGTATAAAGGTGATGCCCTTTCGTCCTGTAGCCGAGCCGGAAAACGAGGATTTAAACTTTCTAATTTAAAAACCTGATATAAACCTTCTTTTACTACATTTTCCGTATGACAAGATTTTCTTGTGTGGATGATAGGAAATTTTCTGAGGTCGAAGATCACATTTACTTGTTTTTTTATTTTAAGATGAAAAAAAGAAGAATCGGACATGCACTTTTTGGAAAAAATTCGACTTTTGTATTTAATTAATAAGAAATTTATACATTTTCATTTGATTATATGGTAGATATTGTTTAACATTTTTTTAACAGATTTTTTTTATTGGTTGTGATTTTCTGTAACCAGAAAAATATTTGAAGATGAAAATAAGAATAAGCAGTAAAATGCCCAGGCGAAAAAGTTATATATAATTTATGTATAGTGGACGAAAAATTATATTTTTCATTTGTTTAATACATTTTTCTGTATAAAACAAATTAAAAATTTCAGTGTTTCATCCACTATATATCGCCGGTGCTTAGGAGAACGAACCCGTAAATTATATTGCTGTGAAAAAAAATTTCTTATACTCGTGGGGGTATGTTAGAGGTGTCAAGCTCATATATCTAATAGATGAAATTCTTCGTTGGATAATTCTCTAAAGGCCTCCATACTTCCCCGTCACATTTTTTAAAACTCTAAACAATTATTCTAAAAACTCAAAAAAGTGATTTTTCCTCATACATTTTACATAAGAAACTACAAGTCAAAACTGGCACCTTTTAAAATAAAAAATTGGGAAATTTCATTTTTTGGATTTGGAATAAAATAGGGGGGGGGGGGGTTGTTGCCTTCTAGTATGCAAAAAAATTTTGCCATGCATTTTTGGACCACCCTGATATACACTATATACAACTTTTTCACCTGGGTGGACATTGAAAAAAGTAGATTTTAGCATTTAATGAAAATACAACCATTCTGAATATCTAAATAAAAGCTATATTATTAGCGTATATATTTGATATTATAAAATTGTATTTATTGGATATAAACATCAATGCACAATATATGTTAACTGTTGGTTTGAAAAGTATATTACTTTTACTGGGTATACAATTTTACACTGAACAATCAAATATTTTGTCTCATTCAAATTTTGTCAACCACATGCAATGAAAAAAGTCGCTGAAAAAAAATTGAACTAATATTTACCATATAAAATTATCATAATTTCTTAGTAATTGAATACAACAATCTAATTCTTGTCAATATGACCGTTACGAATATTTTCATTTTTCATATTAAAATTGTTGGTTGTGTAACAGACAACCACAGTAAGTGTAAAAAAAATATATTAAAAAATCAAAAATCAATTTAATTAATATTTTAATTTGATATTCAGAAAAATAATTTATAGCTAATTACATGCTTTAAGTTAATAATTAAGTAGGCTACAGAATAGTATTTTGAAAGTGGTATTAGGGAATTGGATTGAATTGGGGGCGATGAAGCATTTTGTAAAATTTAAATTGCTATTTAAAGATAAAATATACGTTCAATTCCAAGCTGAAGAGCTACTAAATTGAGGCTAAAAAGGTTTATGATCTAAAAAAGTTATGATCTAAAAATGTTTACAGGAAAGAAATCATTCCGTTCTAAAAAATACAAATTGAAGATAGCAATAGTACATTATGACAGAGATAGCTTGCTAAAAATCCGAAAAACATAGAAAATCTATTATCATAGAAAATACATTTTTTTCTTAAAATGATACTAATTGCAAGAAACATGAAATGCCTAAAGTTTAAGAAGGAGTATTACTACAATTTTAACTTAATTAAAAATTAAATCGTTTTATTTTTTGTTAATTATTGTGTAAGAAAATGTGATTTATGATCCATATTTGTACCGAGATTTGGGTACACGTAGACACTTCATTCTAAAAAATTATTTTACCAAATAAACCCATTTTCGATAAAACTATTTTCTTAACGAGTTACGTACTTTCGCACTTGAATTAAACATAAGAAAATACGAGGTTTTACTAAAGTATTTAGCATAAAAAATACATTAACACACGAATAATTAAAAAAAAAAGAAAATCGATTTATATTATGGTTCGCTAAATTAATTAGAAAACTGACATGGTCCTGAAAATGCAAAAATTTCAAAACTGCTCTGTAAAAGTCGATTGACCGCTTACTTTATTGCTTACGATGTAGATTTTTAAAGTGAATAAAAATTTCCCATAAGGGTAAAAGCTAAAAAATAATTTTTAAATCGTATTCTTTAAATAATTTTCAATAGAAGACTAAAGTTAAAATTTACTTTGGATTTCATTAAAAAATTTCTTTATTTAAACTGTTTTCTCCTAAATTATGTATTTTCATACACTAATCCCATATTTTCAAAAATAAAACTTCTTAGTTTGACTTTTTCGAATCTATGCTTTATGCCTTTTTATGTATTTATTTTAATCTGCATTGAAATTCAATTACTCTTTAGATCATGCATGGCACCAAAATAGTTAGTTTTATTTCTGTTGGTTAATCCCAGTAACACTTTCAACTGTAATGTATACTTCGTGGTTTCCGCAATTTATTGGTTGTATAGGTCTTCTGCCCGAATGTGTATTGCTTTCTGGAAACTGAGAGATTAGCAAACAATGAACTACTGTTCTTACTCTGATGCTGTTGAGTAACTTGTTACAAATATTGAAGTTACTGAAAGTTTCAGTGGCGAAGTATCTTTTCTGGTCACTTACTTGCATTAAAAACTTGGGTACATCTGAAGAGACTTAGTTTCAATTTAATATACAAAAAATGCCAGTTAAATAATTTGATCCCGAAATTGGATACAAATTATATGCAATGATTTCATACCGATTTTGTATTTTCTATTTAATCACAAAATTATCCAGTTTCGGTTGTTATGCCACATCAAAGGCATGACCGTCAACATGCACAT
>NC_046658.1:62295409-62305134 GCF_010883055.1 Belonocnema kinseyi | reverse complement strand
TTTTTATTTTAATTCGATACTCGAAAATCTCTAGATATGATTTTTTTAAATTAGGCAATCGGCAAAAATCATTTGTTTGCAATAGCTCATTGTAAAGGAAGTTTTGAATATAAAAAATTATTCTTGTATTCTACAATTGAGAATAATAAGTTCACAAAAAAAACTGAAGTTAAATTTTGTTGCATGTAAAATTTGCCGCTGTTAAAGTTTACATGCTATTTGGCGAAAGTTTATCCTACGATGAAGTAAAATCTATCGTCTGCGACGGCGCGGCGTCCTTAGCAGCAATGGGAAAACGGCAATGTATGAATGAATTCGAGCTATAAATCGGGATATCTGATATAAAACAACACAGAAAAAACAAAATTTAAAAGTTTTTTGAGGTAAGACTTGCAACAGTTAAAAATTAAACATATTTTGGCGAAAGTTGCACCGAGGTTAGGATAATAATTCTGACCTCGTTTACTGCGTCACGCTGAAGTGGCCAAATTTCGGTAAAACATGTAGAATCAGTAACAGAAAACACGAAAAAATTGTTCTTATTGGTAGATCTCCTCTGAAATAAATTAGACTATTGTAGAGGGATTAGAACTTATTTAAGAACATTGAGCAAAAATCGCAAAAAGCAACAGACAGATGGGAATCCCCAGTTCTCTCCAATTTAATGAAGTTAAACGACAATAAATAGCGCTGGCGTCGCATTTCTCGCTACATGTCGAATGAAAATGGAGTAATTATAAGGCGAAAGATTATCCAGGCAAGATTAAAAATCGGAAATTATCTTCGATTCATGTAAAGTTGATCCGGCAAGACTAACTTTTGTTGCCGGTGAATCTTTCACCTGGAATCGATGTAAACTTTATCTTTCGTTATTTCTGGGTTGTTTTCGTAAATCGTTACATAGTTGAAGTATAAGAAAATTGAAGCATGACAATTATTTTCATTTTAATAGATGTTTGTTTCCAGATTTTTAAGTTTTTTAAAAGCATACAATTTTCCATGTTTGGTAGGAAGAATATTTTTTTATTTTTAAAGTACAATCCAACTGAATGCAACCCGTGTGTCTTAGGGATCGTTTTGCACTTTTCAAAAGATTCTTGAGAAAGTTTTCTGCTTCTTTATAATATTTTGTATCTCTGTATACTACTGAAATATTTTGCTTTTCTTTTTAGTTGAAAATTGAACAATTTATTTACTGTTGAAAAATATATTTTTTATAATTTAAAAATTTAACTTTTTGTTTAGGAAATTATATTTTTTTTGGATGAAATTTCAACTATTTTCTGAAAACTTATATATTTAGTGGAAAATGTAACGTGTTCTGGAATCCTTTCTATTAATACTAGAAAGTTATAAATCGCTCAGAAGTGGGAGTTGGAAGTTGATAAATCTTAGGAAATATTTTCAGGTCATGTGATACTTATTCGATCCCTACATTAATATATTTTTTACGCAACAACTTATATCCACGCGAATTGAGGTATGAAGTTAAAACTTTGAGAAATTAACTGAAATGTCCATACATTTCTAGAGCTACAAAAAATTTAATTTTGGAAAATTTTAGGAAATTTTTTACTGAATTTCAAGAAGTTTACGACGATACAAAGTTTTCTTAATGTAGTCTAACTAGTTATCCAAATTTCGAACTTGATATCCCAATTCGCATGGACTTGAGTCCGAAAACAATGTCAGTCAATGTCACCCAGAAATTCAGAGTTTTCTTAAACATTTCTTGTTATAGAAATATTATGTTGTTTAAAATTTTTTTAAATTTATCTGCTATATCTTTAGAGATTTCATCTTACCGAAAGTAGATCAACCCTCCAAACCATGAAGGCAGAAAATCTACACAATATCGGTCAAGTTAAGAATCTTCAATAATAGAAAATGCTTAACGTCTTAATAAGACTAGATGGAAAATAATGTTTTAAAATTAAAATTATTGCTTGAAAAAAAGATCCTACTCCATCTTCACTGAATTGGGAATCGAACCACAAAATTTCGGATTTCCGGTCAGGTGCTTTTCCAATTAAGCAATTATAGGGATCAGAATAAGAACTCTTAATTCAAGAACATTCGATTCGGTTCGATCCCCAATGGAGTGAAGATGGGGTAGGATCTTTTTTTAAAGAAATAATTTTATTTTAAAAATATTATTTTCCATCTAGTCTTATTAAGACGTTAAGCATTTTCTATTATTGAAGATTCTTAACTTGATCGATATTGTGTAGATTTTCTGCCTTCATGGTTTGGAGGGTTGATCTACTGTCGGTAAGGTACAATCTCTGATGATATAGCAGATAAATTAAATTTTTTTTAAAATAATTACTTGTACCATTAACACCTAGCTAAAAATTAGCGTTATGTTTTGGAATTAAGAGTTCTTATTCTGATCCCTCTAATAGCTTCATTGGAAAAGCACCTGACTTGAAATCAGAAGTTTTGTGGTTCGATTCCCAATGGAGTGAAGATGGAGTAGGATCTTTTTTTCAAGAAATAATTTTAATTTAAAAATATTATGTTGGTCATGACTAACCCACCAATTTCAATAAAAAGTAAACAACTGAGACTCGACAGAATAAAAATGTTGTTGTGTAAAATTTGCTTTTTGATCCGCAACAGTCGACCATATTCGTCTGTATTTGATAATCATATAGATATGAAACAGTTTGATATCCCGCGATTTACTGCGGAGTAGTTAATTACTTCTATTACCGTTTAAATTGATAGGTTAAACAAACTCGTCTAAAAATAAAAATGTAGAATATAATTTGAATTCGTTCTAAAATACAAAAATATTTATAGATTGACGATTTCTTAGTGAATAAGAGTTACAAGCTTTATGGAAAAATGAGACGGGACATAAGGATCTGAAGAAGGAATGTCGGATGATAAGAATAATTTCCACTAGCGACGGGACTATATGGTTCCCCATTAAAATGATATCGATGGGACGTCATGAAGACGGTTCAAGATTCAGTCAATCTCAGGATTTTTGAAAATCGAAGTGGAATTCAAATGCGAGATTTTAATACATCGAACGTACACGCGAGACAATAGATATCCAGTGAAGGTAAGTATTCTAGGCGAAACGCTGGAAGCTTTACGGAATGATATTCGTTTTAATATCGAGACTGAATTCGGTTCGTAGTGGCTTGCAAGCTTAATAAAACCAAGCTCGGAAGGTGACGCTTTCTCAGAAAGCGGATCAAAGCACCAGGTAAAAAGAAAAATACGTGAAACATCAGACTGATCATGCAAACAAAAGCCAGCAAAGAGACTTAAGATATGGAGTTACTTTCATTCGCTAAGTAATGAAAAAGAAAATTTAAATTTATAATTAAAATATTCTTGAACAAGGAAGTAAATATGATAAAATTAATTAACTTAAGATTATAATGGATAGGGTTAGCCTGTCAACTAAAATGTTTTTCGAAATTGACTTTTTTGTATCTTCTGACACATTTTTTATATTCAGTTAAAATCCCGTAAACGAGACGGTAAAATTCCTTTTAGTTTTCGTAATGGCTTTTGGAAAATTACGTTTTGTTATTTACAGCATAGACCCGCGGAACGATTTTCCTTCATCGTGTAAAATTTCTGAAATAATAGTTAACAGGCTTAGACCACGGATCTTCATTTTAACTATCCTGTCGTTTACAAAACAGGACATTTATTATCAGTGACGTGCGTGTGTGGTTTTTCGATTTGACGGAAAAAATTATTCTCAATAAAAATAAAAATTTCGAATAACTTTTTATTTCTTATATTCATTTATTTTAGAAATTTATGAATATGATTTTCCTAAGCTTTTCAGAAAATTTCAAACAGATTTTTATAGATTTCAAATATGTAAAGTCCCAATTTTAATAAGAAAGTTAATTTTCAGCAAGAAAAGACTTTTCATTCGAACTTTTTTCAAATAAACAGATGACCCTCCTACTAATATGACCAATATTCTACCAAAATGTAAACATTTCAAAAATTAATTCAACTTCTGACCCATAAGATTAATTCGCAATGAAAAATGTAATGGATGATACACAAAACTAAAATGTTTTTATTTTATATCTAAAACAGTTGAGTTCGAAGAAAAAGACTATATAAAATAATTCTAATTAAAAAATTTCGGATAGTAAATGAAAACGCTAAATAACTATACATATTTTAAGATTGATTGCTTATAAAGTTATATGAATATAACATTGCTAGGATTCTAAAGAAACTTTAAAACCCCGTTTAAAGATTGCAAATATGACGAAAAAGTAAATCTTCCCAGGAATCTTAACATTTTTTTAACGTTTTGATACCTTTTAAAATCCTTGATAGAATTTAGAATTTCATTTCAAAATCTTCAGTAATCTACATCTTCATATATATTTTTTGAAATCTTTTTAAATTTAAAATTATTTTTGAAAATTTTACGAACTGCTAAATATCTTCGAAAATTATTCGATCTTTAGGTAAAATATTTGGATAATCTTTCAAAATTAAAAGAAATTGTCGTAAAATCTCTTAGAATCCTTTTTTACAATGTTAGAAACCCTTTAAAATGGGTAGGCTATGTTTGTAAATAATATCTTTAAATTAATTTAAAAAACTGAAAAATGATTTTATATTTATCAGAAATCTTAAGAAAACTTTCTGTTCTCTTCAAACCTTATAAAATCTTACAAAATAAAAATTTTTTGTTTTAAAATCATTTATAATTTTCTTACAAATTTTTAGAAATTTCCTTTCGAAAGAATTGATCGATTTTTTTAAATATCACTTATTAATTGTAGGACAAGCATTCCTTCAATTTATGTAATGAATCTACTTTTGTGATACGATCGAATTGAAAAAAACGACTGACAGACTTATACATTTTCTCTATTTGCGTCTCCCTTTTGTGCGGCGATTCGCAATGACCCCACTACTACCAGGCTAAGCCAGCATCCATATGATCTCTCTCTCTTTTCCCCTCCCTTTACTCTCTTACTATGCTATATCCTAGCAACTCATAACGATTCCTCACGAAAAATTTCAGTAAATACATCAAAGTTTCACATCTGCCGTGTGGCCCCACTTCCACACACTGGATTTTTTCATTAGTAGAAATTTTGGTCAGAAAAATATGTAATGTTTGTCTGTGAAATATTTTTCTGTATTGAATAAGATAATACTTGAAATTATAGAAATAAAAATTCAAATGTTTGAAAAATCGAATTTTCGACCCTAGTCTACATGTAAATTAAACTGGATTTTCTTTACTATTGTTGAGTAAGTAAAAATATAAAAAAAGAACGTCTCTTACAACCGACGGTTTCTAAAATATAACATGCATGTAGCTCCCTCGCGTAATGTTTTGAGTAGAACAATAGAAATGAAAAAATTAGAGTTAGATATAAGTCAAACTGATTTAAGCAAAAAATTGTACAATGTGAGAAAAATATATAATTTAGAAAATTAACAAACTTACCGCTTTTTTAACGAACGATACGAATCCATAGCCCTTGGATTTCATAGTTTGTGCATCTCTAACTACTCTGCAATCCCTGAAACAGAAAATGCGAATAAAAGATTAATAAATATTTTACAAAAATTTGGTAGATATATGTATAAGAATATAAAAAGAAAAGTGGAAAAAGTAGAACCATTTTTTTTTTCTTGGGGTAGTTTACTTGCACGCGGTTGATCACCGTGTTGCTGTTTCGTTCGATTTTCCCAACTTTAATGCGTTTACCTCGCATCAGCGACTTCCCTCTTATCGAAGAAACCATTCGCTCACTTCCTAGCCTATTCCTAACTTTGTTGAGGCGGCTTCACTCTACACTCGACCAGGATAAATAAAGGAGGTTCTCGAAAGTCTCGTGCGGGTCGAAAGCGTTTCTCAAAAATAAATCGTGCGTAATATATGAGAATCGTTTTACCTCAGATATTTCTTCATAATAGAAATTTACTTCATCAGTTTACAATCGCAAATCATTTATTACATCATTGACGAAACTTTGTAGGAGAGACATACAAATTAGGCAAAACGTTTTTGAATCAAGTTAGTGTAGCGAAAATTTATTCAAACAGCATTACAGAAAATAAATTAGTGTTTACATATATTTTGAACGGGTATGCATAGCTGGCAGGCAGGGTATAAAGGGGAACTTTTCTAAGCCTCAAAACCTATTTTCCGAAAATTAATATGTTTCGATTTCCAGAACATGGAATGGATGGAATTCTATATAAGTTTTTTCATTTTCACTTGGAAATGGAGATAAATGATTTAAAAAATTAGTATCAAAAAGATTGCAAAAGATTATTATAGATGCTCTCTCAATCCGAATTAGCAGAGATTTTAATAATTCAATTAGTAGCATTGTGTTTGACTGCTAAAATAGTAATTTCATCACATTCTACTAAATGAAATTGTGAGAATTTTGATACTGACTAAATAAGTCAGGAGATTATACTAATCTGAATTTTAGTACAAACTTAATAATTCAATGAGTAGTAATAAATTGACATGGAAACATAATTTAATAATTTTTAAAATACTTTCTCCTGGTTTTTGACTTTTAATTTAAAAGGTTTAATAATTTATTAATTTATATTTAAAGTTTGTATTGTTGTATGAATAATAATTTCGTTCTCACGGGGCAGAAATTTTCTATAAAAAAGCAACATTTTAGTAAAGTAAAACAGCGTTCTTAAACATTGATATATCAAAATAATTATAACTTTATAGAATCGTTACTATGAAACAAAATTGGATTTTTCTTGTTACAATTTCAATAATTGATAAAAATTAAAAAAAAAAGGTTACCCCATTAAATTTATAAAGCTAATAAAACAAAAAACAATATATAATTTTAAAAAAACTATTAAATTGTTGAATCGAATGGCACTATTGGTATTATAAAGTGTGTGGCGTCTCTCGTATAGCGCAGGCGTAAGCCTGCTGTTGTTGCCATGACGCCGTGACACTCGTTCCTCTCCTGATTTTTTGTTTGTGAATAAGTGTACTCTGACTTCAATTTATTGCAAAATAAATAATATTAGTCACTTTAGTTTAGTTGTAATTTTAGATTTTAGAATTAGTAAATAGTTTAAAGGGGACTGAGAAAGAACCCTTGAAAAAAGTAAGGTTAACTATAATGTATTATTAGAAAAAAATGAAAATCTTCGACGATTATGGTGTGCATGACTTCGCAAACGTTCTGAACAATCACCACAATAGACTTAATTCTAAGTATGGTTATGTATAAGTTGATATATCTTTCTCACACTGTTCACATAAAAAATTAAAAAAAAATTTATAATAAAATTTTGTTGTTGCAAAAATTAGCTTTCAAATTTATTAAAAACTACGGTTTGAAATAGTTACTAGCCATACATTTACATATTCATTTAGTTTACTAATTTCTTTAGCAGAAATTATTACTAATTTAATTAGCCGTTTATTCCTAAATATTGAATTAATAGATGTAATACTAACGCAGATTAAAATTTGAACTTTTCTTTCAACGAATATGAACATGAAGTTGTACCCCTTGTCTTTCCATGCTCTACCGTTGATTGTCAATTTATTAATTGTCAAGTTTCGATAAACATTATCAAATGTTAGGAAAATTATTTTTTATGATATAGTTTCGAGATCCCAAATTAAGGTTGTTTGAAAAAGTTGAGAATTGTTTAATTTTTGACGATTCAAGACTAAGTTATTTGATTTTTAAAATTTTCAATTAGGAAGCATATCTGTTTCAAAGTTTTTAGAACAATTAAACTTTAAAGGTTCAAAATAATTAAAAATTTTCACTTTATTGTGGAGAATATGACAGTGTGATTTATTTTACAGAATGCACGTTTCTTCGTAAAGAATATATCCAATCACCAGTTACTTTAAAAATTTCATTAATTCCAATTTAAAATGATATTCCTACATGGGCAATTCTAAAAAGTTCAATTTTTGAAGCTTTGCAACTAACAAGTTTAAAATTCAAGTATTAAAAATATCAGGTCGTATAAAATGATTTTGTATCTACAGAAATTCGAGGAAATTATTCAAAACTGCATGACTATTTCTGTAAATTCTTTGAAATCATTTAAATCGTTGGAAATAATCTTAAATCCCTTCAAATCTGTTAAAATATAATAAAATCTTATAAATCGTATGCGAAATCTTTGAAGTCTTACGAACTCGATTCTTAGAAACATTATAGAAATATAATCAAATTTTTAGAAATTTTTTCTATTTATTGAAATATCATGAAAGTCTTGCAATTTTATGCTGTTTCCTGGCATCATTCACAGCACTTCAAAGCCTAAAATGTCTTAAAACCTTCATAATGAAATGAAATTATAGTCATCTGCGATCAATATTATATACAAACTAAGATTATTATCATAATATTAATATTTTATTAATAATGTTTATTTTTTAAAATAATCATTTTTATTTTTATATGCGAAGCCTCGAGAAGCAGAAATAATTGTTGCGTTGACTATTAAAAGATTGGCATTAGGTAAAAAGAATCATTATCTTCGCGCTTATTGTAATTAATATAAATAGAAAGAAGATTTTTTACCCCAATGCCCCCAGGTATCTATACTGGATGCGCGTCTGTTCTTATGCAGTGCTGATATTGCTGATTTTCTTGACTTTTTCAATAGTTAATTAAACAGGGATCAACGTGAAATATTGCTCACGTTTCGACTTGAAGGATATTGAAGCCGTGTAATAAAAGCAGTAATGGCGGATTATATGGTAGGTGATTCACAAAGGATGGCATTTTAACGGGTAAAGTGTAATAGAGGCGAGTGTTCTGTATGTCGAGTCGCGTCTGGTCTTTCACGAGGACGAGGAAAGCAAGAAGGAGGAAAAGGAAGCAATACATTTGGTGCGATTAAAGAAAGCTTTCGAGGTTCTTGATGGGGCGTAAACCTCCGTTAATTGTTCGCTACCACGTCGTGAGACCGTTTCGTTCTGTGTTACTAGGCTCTCTACCTAGCGCGTAAAGTGCCGAAACACACACAACATGTATAAATACATTTGGTCTCAGAGTATGAGGATACCTTTAAAAAACTAGCGTTTGGAAACATGCATTCACTTTTCACCGAATCTAATTTCAACTGCGGGTGAAATCGACGAAAATAATAGTAAAAATTTTAAATTTAGAAAAAATTAACCTCACAAAATCCTTTGTAAAGTAAGCCTAAGTAACTGTGAAAATCCTAACTGTTTCTCAAATGATAATTGAAAATGTAGAGGCATGCGCGGAACCAAATTTACTCTGTCAAACGGTAATCGATCTACTGTCTTTTTTCAACGCACGGGAAGTAGAGAAAGAAGAGTGCAATCGTACTTCTTGGTGCAATCTTTGTAATCTTCTTCTTCTCGATCTCATTTGGCGAGAAGGTTTTATGGATTATTTTATGTGAGTTTCAATTTTTTTTTTCATTCTTTTCGTAGATTTTTCCAGGAGTTTAATTTTGGATCTTAAAAAATAGAAAAAATCATAAATTCCTTACGTAAGAATCAATTGACGCAGATATTCTACGAAAAGTGTGAATCTTTTCGATCCTTAGTTTTCTGTACTTGCGGGGAAAATGCAGAAGCAAACCATCCTCCATGTTTTCATGGTGCACGATACTTTTGTCAGATCCTCGTATTGAGTTCATCCCAGACCGAGAGCGGGTATAATTTTCTGCAATGGTTCACTGTCCCGGGACAATTCCGCGGTTGCTTTGTG
>NC_046658.1:62247589-62295309 GCF_010883055.1 Belonocnema kinseyi | reverse complement strand
TCTCTCGCACATAAAATTAGTAATATAAATATATATATATAAGTAAGTAAATTGGCGACGGTGCGATGCATCTACGGCTTCTTGCCGCCGTACTTGGAGGGATCTAGAGAGAGCGGATAGTCGTTTTATCGTTTCGTAATTTCAAATGTTTTACGGGTCAGTCGTCGCTCAGCGTATCAACGTCGCTCGACGGGTGTAGCCAAGCGCTTTCTGAAAGGTGTCGACTAGATTCAAATCGATTTTGGATTCAAATGTGCCGAACGCTTCACACCCGTTTATGTTCAGATTGGAAAATTTCGCTTCAGTGATTGGTTGCGATAAATATAGGAACTTGATTGCATCGATTTTTTAAGTAAACTAGACAGAATGCTAGAAAATCATTTCAGATAACAATGGAAATTTTAAGTTATCATTTATTTTGAATATGAAAATCTTAAATGAAGTGTCTCAAACAAAAGAGTCTCATTTAGAAAATTGACATTGTTTAGGAGAAAGAACTAATTTTTGAAGGGAAAAAAGTTATAAATATTTAAATATCATTTATTGTTTCCACAATGTATTCGACAATGTATAAATTGTATATAATTTTTTGTCAGGGTTATTTTGTACCAACTTTGACTCTGTAGTACAATATAGAGAAACTAATCTAAAAATAATATTTTGAAAGCTTTTCTTTAGAGTGAGCTAATTACTTTAAAAAAATTTAACTATTTTTGGAGTTAATAACATTTTCTTAAAATACAGGACAAAATTACTTATCTTCAATAATTGACATAATGTATTTTTATTTATTTTTAGAGCTCTGAATTATTAAAATAACTTGGGTAAACTGTAATATTAAAGAATATCAATAATTAAGAATTTATAGAAATAGAAAATTTCACATGAGTTCTGCAATATATTGCTTATCTACTGTCCCATCAAACTTTTTATGTATGAAAATCAGAACACAAAAAGCTCACAAATCAAAATTGGATTTTCAAACTACCTTCCTTTTGGCTCATCACAGACAAATCTTTGATAAAATTTAAACGTAGGAAAGACTTGACCAAAACTAATCTCGCACTCTTTCTTTATTCTTTCGTCGCCTTTTTATGTTACTAGACCCAAATGTTTTGAAGTCAATTTAGATTTTCTCACCAGGGATGATTTATATGAAAACTATCTGTATGAACAGTTCAAACTTTTATAATTTAAATTCACATAATCTTTAGAAATAAAAATGTAGAGATTAATATAAAAAGTTAATTGGTATGATTTTCTACACTTCGCTGACAATTGATTTGCATATATAAAATTCAATTTACGAGAATTATCATTAAATATCTCTACGATTTTTTTTTAAATCACAACATGCTTTGTTAATAAATTACAAAATATTTTCAGGAAAACTTTTATTAATGTTGCATAATCAAAAATCTATAATTTAAAAAAAAACGTGCAATAGCAATAAAAAATAAAAATTTCAGTATTAGTTTGGAAATCTAATCTTGATTTATGAGCTCTTTATGTTCTGATTTTAACACATAAAAACTTTTATAAGACAGTTGATTTCAGTTATTTGTCTATGATTACTATTAAGATTGATGATGACTATTTCTAATAGAAAAATATAAGGATCTGAATAGATTGTTTCAAAATGGACCACTAATTTTTGTTTAATACAGATGAACAATAATCAATGCCTCCTCATATAAATAAAATTGTTCATAGATGTTTATTTCAAGTCCCAAGGAATTTTTTTTTAGATTGAACACCTTTTCATATATATATTTTTATTTTAAAAAGTTCTACTTTAAGAATTTGTATGCCAATAAAAATGGCTTCTTAAACCATTTTGTTCAGGCTGTTATGATTTATTAACATCCTTTGATTTTATTTGTTTTTGTGTATTCTCTGTATATTTGATTTTTTAAGTATAGCTTAGGAAACGTGAAAAAAATACAAAATGCCTACAGAGGGTCACCCTTAGCGTTTCGTCAATATTGAATTAACATACAGGGTTGGCCATATTCGACGAAAAGATTTGGCAACACTGTAACTTTTGACAGGGATGACAGATCGAGTAATGACGTAGCGCGTTTGAAGCATCAGTCTAAGGAGACTTTTGACATGGAGCAGTAGACTCCACGCGAAGGCTCTCAGATTGTTGAAATTTACATTCAACAAAACAAGTCAATTGTGAAAACTCAACCTGCATGGAGAAAAACAAATAAAGTGAAAACTGCGCCTTCTGCGACTACATTGCATCGTTTGTATGAAAGATTTTCACCAGGTGAGGCACTTACTAATCCCAAGCGTCCAAATAAAAAGCGACCAAGGCGATCGGATGAAAATATCGCACTCGTACGGGCCAGTGTCCAGTCTCCATGCACGTTGAGTTTTCACAATTTACTTGTTTTGTTGAATGTAAATTTCAACAATCTGAGAGCGTTCGCGTGGAGTGTACTGCTCCATGACAAAAATCTCCTTAGACTGATGCTTCAAATGCGCTACGTCATTACTCGATCTGTCATCTCTGTCAAAAGTTACAGTGTTGTCCAATCTTTTCATCGAATATGGCCAACCCCGTACACTCAGAATGGAAAAAGCGTTACATAAAAAGTGGGGGGGGGGGGGTCAACTCTATCAGAAAATATAAGTTCGCATTTTTCGAAGATTCGCATTTTTCGAAGACTCTTCTTTTTCAGTAGAATTCGTGACAATAAGAATCTTTGATGATAAATAGTAGCTTCAAACTTAAGATTTCAAAGATATGCTGAGGTTTAAATGTTGGAAAAATATAAAAAAGGGGGAGGGGGCTTAGCTGAATCCGACATCATAGATAAATAAAAGAAGTTTAAAGCGATCTCGCCAGCTGCGGATATCAAGTTTGATTTAACGATATCTGGTTAATGAGAAAATCCTCGTTTCAGCCAGGTGATCCTCGAAACGAGAATTCTGAAAGCTTTCTTTCAAGATTTCATGTTATATAGTCGTCAGCTGATGTACTTACACCAGGATCGGTGCTCCTTAAAGAGGAAAGGACTAAGTAAGGAAGAGGGAGTGCAGCTGAAGATGATACACACACACCCGCACGCACAAACACGGATGCGTGCGTGTGTGTGTGTGTGTGCATATATAGAATCAAAGAAATTCTCAAGTCTCGAATCTATATACTACACCATGTTCGATATTCATTCATTAAAGAACACCTTCGCTTAACTCTCTAATACTTTTAAATTTCGATATTAGTTTTACGCTCTAATAAAATAAAAACTAAATCTACATCAGAAAACAAGCAGCTTTAAACATTAAAAACTCAAAATAAAGACGTTTTTCAGTAGAAGAAAATTAGAAAATTGTGATAGAAGGTTAAGTTAGAAGTTTTCAAAAGAAAGTTTCAATGTTGAATGCTGTCAATGGGAGTAAAGCCGAAGTTTGAAAGTTGTAATTCAAACTCAATTTAAGTTGGCATACCTAATCGGATTCGAAATTGAATAGAATTTTCAACTTTAAATAGTGCTATGGTTTCGTAGTTTTGAAAGTCAAAAATAAATGTTCGAATTTGAAGACATCTCATAAGAGTTTAATGAAAAAAATTGAACATTATAGCTGTTGCAATAGGGGAGACTTCCCTTCAGTAGATATGTAATGCTTGAAAAAAATAATTGTTTAAATTGTGGTATCATATAAATATTCAGGTTTTTTAAGCTTATTTTTTTATCATAAATCAAGTATGTTAAATGGATGACAAATCAGGGCAATGGAAATGAAAGTTTTTTTCTTTTTACTTCTGTATTATCTAAGTTTAGGAGATAATGTTTTCATTAGCAGAAAAAAAATATAAAATTTTAAATAATAAGTAATGTCTATAATTTTAACGAAAAATAGTTAAATTTTCAACCCAAGAGATGGATCCTCAAAAAATAAAATGATGTTTTAACAAAAAAGTTTAACTGTTAACTAAGCTATTGAATTTTCATCGGAGAAGATTAATTTTCTACGAACACAGACAAGTTTACAGCAAATTATATACATTTTTAATAAAAAGCGATCGGCTTTTATCCTAGAAACGATCAGTTTTCAAGAAAATAGTTAAATCTTTAACCATTGTAATACATAGTTAACAAAGCAGTTCAACTTTCTACAAAGTAGGCGAGATTTAAACTGAAATCGAACAGTTGAATCTCAAGTCAAAAAATTAATTTTTAAGCAAAAAATAAAATGTCAAGAAATAGTTGAATCTTGAACCAAATAGTAAAATTCTCAAGCGAAAGAGATGAGCATTGAACCGAAGAATAATACTGGACTTTTGAATTGAAAAGAATTAACTGTCGAGATAAAATAGTTGCATTTTCCTATTGAGTTCTGTTAATTAAGTTCGTATTTAAGCGAAAACGCGAAAAAAAGATAGTATCCTAAAAAGAACGAAAAAAAGGATTCATTTAAAGATAAACAAAGAGGGGAATGGAGGAATGAGTGTGAAGACTGTATTAGATACTTGTAAAATAAAATCACCATCATAAATTATTCAAATGTTTCAGACGGTTCTTATTCAAACTTATATTTTCCATTTGTAATGTGTGATAACCCCTTCCTCTCCCATACGTCAAAAATTGTCACGTAAGTTATTAACACCCCTCCTTCTGGCAGTGTGACTTATTTTTTTTGAATGGTCCCTAGAAGTATTCTGGCAATCAGAGCAGTCGACAAATTCGAAAGTAATTTATATTCACAATTTTGCAGGCCAGCGGGTCAAGAGATAGTAAAAGAGATGGGTGGACTGATTGAAAGAGGCAGAGAAAGATATGTGATGTTCAAATGGAATGCAAGAAGGGAAGGTTCGAAAGAGGGATCTAGTCGTGAGTAGCAGCTCTACCCTAGACAACCTCCTTCTGCTTTCTCTACTATCGATTACTTACTCAGGCGACGCTTTCGCTGCTCTCTCTCTCTCTCTTTCTTTGCTTTCTCACACGCTTCAACTATTCGCACTTCTTCTTCCCCCATACATTGCAACATTTACATCACTCATGTTGCGTGGCAAGCTCAAATGCTCGTTCGGATCGTCACAGATGCTGATCGAGTTTAGACACTTGTTCTATGTTTTATTCAGAAATGATCGATATATACCCATTAAAGAAAATAGGTACTTCACTATATTTATAATTAAATGAATTATCACTTTTTAACTACTACTCGGAAAAAATAAAATCGTTGAAACTTTATTTGAATGTCTAAGACTTTGGATAGGCCACAATTAGTTAAACATTTCATATAACGTTTATTACAGGGTTCGAGAGAATCAAGTTGTTCTACGGGCCATAGACTAATTGCCAGACTTTAGTCTGAGACAGTCAAGTCAAGTTTCGACTACTCATTTTTTCTGTGTAACAATTAAATGATTCTTGACTCAAACATAAAATCCTCACTCTTCGAAATTCTTGAACGATTTAACATTTTATCATCTCCAAAGTTAAATAGTAAAAAATCTAAAGTAATCTTGCAATTGGAATACTTAGTACCAACTAAATTTCAAATTCTGACGCCTTTAGGTTTAAAGCCATCCAAATTGAAACGCTTTCAATATTATAGGACGTTTCCTCATTCAACGCCTTCTAATTTTTATTATGTCAAATTTTTGGTGTTCTAGCTTCCAGACATCAGTTTTCTAAATGATTATATTTAAAAGCCTACACATAATGCGATAGTCTGCAAAAGCTCTGGTGCTATACTGAACTAGTTACACCTAAGGAAACATATATGCAGCCAGTTTAAAACATTTTCATCACAATGTCAAAAACGCATTTTTCACTTTTATTAAAAAATAGTATGTAAATGGCAAAAAGGCTAGTTATAAGCCAAGTTCTTATCATTCATCCTTATAAAAATACTACTGAACGTTTGTTTTAAAAGCTAGTAACTTTTTCCCATTATTGTGTTATTTCTGGTATCCACTTCGTACTGGTTTCCCGTATACTTTTTTCAAAGCTCACAAAATTAAAGACATAAAAGTGTATAGTGAAAGTCTAAAAACTTTTTAAAAAAATCTCGCTTGGGAATACTTCCAAATTAAAAAGCTTCTACAAATTGAACTTCTAATTCAAATTAAGCTTCTACAAATTGAAAAGCTAAACAAATTAAATTTTGAATATTTTTCAAAGTTACCAAATTGAAGTAAACCATTGTCAATATTTTTCAAAGAATAAGCCGGTCTAATAAAAGAATCATACTAACTTTAGAAATGTTCAAAATTAGCATTAATATTTTGTCGAAGAAGAGAATGACTTCAGAAAATTTGTTAGAAATTATTTTTTTTTATTTTTGTTGAGTTTTCTTTAAATTTTTTAAAAGAAATAAAAAATCTTGTCTTTTTTGTAATTGTCAAAATATGAGCAAAAAACGTTATAATAATACTTCAATATAAATAAAAACATATTAAAAAATTACTGTAATGGGACCAGAAAGATTTTATTTTCGTAACTTAGGTTTAAAAATGAAAATATTTTATTTTTCTACAAGAAACTTAATAAAAAATGTTCCATTATATGAGCCCATACTTAATTTATACCCGTCGATTTATTTAATGTTTGCCATTTCGCGTTTTCGCTGCCCTCACTTTTACTATGAAGAAGTAAATTTTCAAGTAACGTGCTACTTCCAAATAGTCTTCCAAAAAGTTTTTTTACATTTATTTCAAAGTAATGAAAAACTCTCTTAAAATTCTAAAATGGGTTATGCAATTTAAGATCAGATAAAGCTTTAAATATTTTCTTTCAAAATAATCTTGAGCGACAAGTTATGGGCATGTGATACTTCGTCGTGTGGTAAATCGGGTTTAGTTCCCTTGGCTTTTTCCCACAAAAATGAAAATGTTTAAAAACTAAATTCGGAGATGCTATAAAATATTATAGCGGATGTCCCTGGACTCCTTTTTTAGGGATAATAATAAAAAAAATTATTGTGCTAAATTAAAATGTTATGCTTGTTCACAATTTTTAGGTTAGAATCGTTTTTCAGCTTCCTTTCATTCCGATAATATAGGTATCTATCTTACCGATGCTGTTGATAGACTTAAGAATAATTATGGGAAAGGATTGTAACACACATAACCTCAAAATACACACACATCAAATTGACCAAAAATAAATTTTTTTAAATTACCCACAAAAAAGAGTCCGGGGACGTTGGGTCGCATGTTAGCTATCATCTTCCACCCGGAGAAAAATATAAAAATAATTGTTATGAAGAGAGCTGCATTACATTACATATTATTATGGTACTAGTGACTGTCACTCGAGTGAGTCACAGGTAAATAACTGTTCAACAGACTAATGAAATTAAATGTGATATAGATATTACTTTTATTCATTTCAATAAAGTACCTTTTGTAAAAGGCACCTTATTTAGTAAATCCTCGTTAAAATATATTACTACGTATAGTTAATATTAGAGTCGAAATAAGATGCGTCGTTCAATGTCAAATATTCGAGTCAGTTAGAGACGCTTGAATTAGCAAATAGCGTTGACTCCGCGAGCCTTCTGGGACTCTGTACCAGAAAGCTACTAGCAGTATCACGCACGCACAATAGCGCTACATTACCGCCGACAGTTCGCGAGATCGCGCTATTCGCGATTGCACCTGTAAGCATCGTATTTTTTCCATTCGTGTGATTTTTATTTTATATTATAATAAAATTCCAACCTAAAATCTTTAAACTTCAATTTATACTAAAAGCCACTTTTATAACTTTTATAACTGTGACAGTGCGATACCCCCAGACTAAATTTTTATTTTCCCACAACGGAATAAGTTTTTTTTATATACTATTTTTTTATTCTTATTCAGCCTCCTCATATTTCGAGAGCAATTTTTCATTATGTTTTCAAATTGAAACATAAATTTTCAGTCGTTGTTTAAAAATGATTTTCAAGACCCCTGAAATTTGAAACAGCTAATTCTTGAATGATTTACTTGGAAGTGGTTAACTTTTTCTCGTTAAACTCATTTTCTCCCAATTAAGCAACTTAATATATAAGGAGTAAGTTGTTTCTGTCTCTTTGTGATTGTAAACTTCTATGTTTTATTTCTCAGAACTGGATAATTTTGTTTGATCAGACTTTTTGGTTTTAATTCAAAAATACCTCAGCTCGGGAGTAACTTTTGTTTTTATCTTTGTAGGCTGATTTTGATTTTACGGAATGTTATTTCGCTCTCCTGAAAAATGTTGTTTTCCAAAAAATTTTGGCCTTCAAATATTGTTCCAGGAATAAAACAAAAAAATTGTAATGAACATTGTTTACTTCACTTACCTATGTTTGCAATTTATTATACTATTACACTATTTATTATATCACATACTGTGCACTCTTTTACTTTTAAAAAATGTATAAATAAATATTTGCTCTTAGCAAAATTTTATAAAACTCTTATCATTTAAATATTTTCATTTTTAGACTTATTTCTTTTAATTTTAACTAGCCTTCGATTCAATGTTCAAATTCAAATTGAAAGTTAGGATATTAATTTCAGGTTTATGTTATTTTTATCACAATCAATTTTTTACCTTTAATGTTCCAAAACATTATTTGTATTGGCTGCTTTTGTTTTTACCGTAAGATTTTTTAAAATAAGATTAGGAGAACTATAATCATTACATTTTTTAAAGTTATATTAGAAAATTAAATTTAAATATTTTTTACTTATAATACATCTAAAAGTAATAAGTCCCTTAAATTGTCGAGCTTTATAATTTGAACAGAAATCACAAGTTAAATGAATATTTAAATAAAACATTTCAATATTTAGATTTAAATTAATTAAATGAAAATGTTTTGATGAACCATTTGTAAATCAACCTATTCATATATAATATGTAAAACGAAAAAATAGAAAAAATGCATTCCTCTGTTATCCCAGGATTATCAGCGAACATCTTGGCTGAGATTTTGTCAACAGAATTTAAGCGATACATTAACGCAATTAACTAGATCGTCCGGTATAGGCTTAGAGGTATTTAGGTTGTTCTAGGTAAGGTGTTCGATCCCCAGCGGGTGTGATTTTTTATAGCGTTTGAGCGTTCGATTATGTTTGTAAGTGGCCGTACGTGCAATTAAATAATTTATAAAATAAATTAAGTGCAGTTATCATAAGTAAAAGATTTTTTTTGCTACTTTATCATTATATTAACCATCTATTTCGAGATGCATCACTGGAATGTCTAACGAAGATTCTACAACGCCTGCCTTACGTTTTGAAATGTATATCAGAATCTCTGTTTATTTTTCGTACTTTCCTTATAACTCGATCTTCCTTTCGTTCCTTTAATCTACCTCCGACTCTACACGCATTCTTAAACTCTAGCGACAAGCGTTCAGTCTGATCCATTTAATTCGTATTCTTAATATTTGTATATTAAACTTTCTGAGATGGCCCAACGTGAAAATGAATTACATTGCTTTTCTTAGACTGAGTCACTTATCTCTAACAATGATCCCCAAATTTTTAAACTAGATTTCTTTCCGTGCAGATTTTGAAGACAAAATCTTTATTATTGTAGGGAAAAAGCCGGGGGAATCTAACACTGATAAAATCGATACTAATTCATAAGCGCCACTCAAATTAATCAAATTGAGCAAAATTAAATTTTTTTATTCAACCCACAAAAAAAGAGTCTGGGGACGTCCGTTAACATGTTCGCTATCATGTCCTAATTTTTTAAAGAAAAATATTAATTATTGTAGGAAAAAAGCCGGGGGAAACCTAGAACTGGTAAAATCGATAATTTTCTAAGTATCACATGTCCTTAAGTCTAGCAGAGACTTTTTATGCTTCGGAGAACAATTAGGCAGACAATAGTGGCGGATCTTAATGTATAAAAAAGTACTGTGAAAATCGTAAACAACTTTTGTCCGGGTCTTTATTGGACTTTAATGGGTTAAAATGGTGTAATGCGACGACTGGAGAAACCGGGTCTCAGCGTATTTTCTTTTTGGGAATATATTGGACATTTCATGGCTGTCTGGCGAAAGGAAATTTGCCATAGTCTCGCCGACATTGCATGGTACATTGCGACCGCCGGACATAGCCGAATTCTTCCTCACAATTAAGATTCCAGCGGTGACTGCCGGGCGGAATTAGGGAACGTCTGAACCCATAGCGTCCCTCCTAGACCAATAGTAGCGTTCCTGGATGCTCAAATAAAATACTCTTTCAGACAACCCAGCATGCTGCACGAATAAAATTTCAAACTACTCTCGTTTTCTGAACATCTGCTCACTATACTTTAACAGATATTGCTTCATTGGCCATTGTTCACTATCATGGACACACACTGTATTCCGCAATCCTCGTAAAACCTGCTTTTGCAAACATGAGAAGAAAAACGACCTTTAGAACTTAAATATTTTCTTTTTTGATTTCTTCATTTTGACTTTGTCTTTCAAAGTAAGATGGACTTTAGTGGATTTTATTTTAATTACATACAATTAATGCCAAGTTAATGATTAAAAATAGTTAAAAAGCGCTATGTGGCGCGTATGGGGTAAAGCAGAGCATCCTTGATTCTAAATTCCTAAATGCGATATTTTCTTCTTTAAGATAAAAAATACAGACGCTTGCAAATAAGACTGGTAAAACTTCAATTGCTATAGTTAGAAGAACAATTTTCAAGCTCTGATGTTCTTCTTACATTTAATATCAATAAATAACAATTTATAAGTTTCCGTGCAGATGTTCCATGGCAATCTATCAATGAGGAATTTTTCACCCAGCAGGAGTGCCTGTAAGTGATAGAATGCGATGAAAGTATAGTGAATTTCATCGCATCTTGACATCCGTTGGTTCCTTCTCTCGCGTTTTCATCTCGGTGGAAACGGCTCGAAGGTGGTTGACGCGTAGTGTGGTTGGAAGCCAGAGTAATTAACGCGATCAATCAAATCTAGAAGTATACGATAGGACGAAAGAGAACGGAGTTAAGGGCAAAACGTAGCGGGAGGATCTTGTTGGTGTTGATGGCTGTACCAGGATTGTCTGTAATGGTGGCGGTCGCGCCGAGCGCCGCAAGAGTTGCGGGTCGGTAATGTTGAGTAATGGTCAATACAAGTTGGACGTGGAACACGCCAGTGGCACATGCCGTTGCCCACACCTCAAGTCGCACGACCCATTATAACCCCAGCTACCCCCCGGGTCTGCTTTGACCTCTCTCCACGCTTTAGTCACCACGAAAAGCAAAACGGCAAAACAATCTTCTGCGCAACCCCTACCACCTGTGTCATATGACAGTTTACGGGTACCCGCGGAAGCGTAAATTGATGCGCGGTTATTATAGCGATAAATCTCAGAATTTAATTCAAATCCTCCCCAGTTTGTCCCTCATCCTCGATTGCCGATTTCCCGCCTTTTGGTGTCTCCCTTGATACTTCGATTGCGTCGTCTTTCTCTCGTGCAATGTAATACTTTTGCCCCCACTCTATTGTTCTATTCACCCCCAAACAAATAGCCCTTTTTCGTTCTTTAGTCTCGTCGATAACCCCGACAATGCACGGCAAAGAACGGATAGGATAACGTGTGTATTTATTGCCCATGGGAATAGAAAAGCGAGAATCAAAGAACAAAGAACGGAAGGGATGAAGAGAGAAAATCTATACCAAAATGTTCGCGTGCGTACTGGGTAAATTGGTTGGCTAATACAACGACCCTCGAAGAGTGATTTTTTAAACGATAATCCACGTGAATGAAATTAAAATGCGTTTGTTGTAGGTGCAAAAGATTATGTCGCTTATTTCGAGAATTAAATGATTGAGCTTTTATTATAGTCAAATAAAATTGAGAAAATTAGTAGTGCGAGAAGAAAAGAAATTTTACTACATTCTAATTGTAAAATTTATTTTATTTTCCAAGCATGGACAGCACGTTTTGTGATTAAAATAGCGCGTGATAAAATCTGAGAAATATAAAACAGTCGTTACTTTAAACGGGAGTTACACCGTGCAATTGTGAGTTACAGTGGCGCATTCTTGATGTTTTTAAATCGATAGTTTTAAGACTTTATAGGGGTTTCACTGTAAAAAGCATATATTGTATCTACAAGAGCAGAATCAAGGATTGCGCCGCTTTTCCCCATATTCGCCGCTTAGCCCTAGTTTACGGTATGCGCAATTTAGTTTGTAAATTTCGGTAAATTGCTTTTTACTTCTATTAACAACTAGCCGTATTGAATATTTCGATCTTTAATGCTTATCGAAAATTCATTAATAAACCCAGAAACTCATTCAATGCTTAAAATGATCATCTTTTGATGGTGAAAACTGTTTTAAGCATGTAATAAAAGCTTTTAAAATTGCTTTATTTTTTCCGTTGTACAAAACGAGCGCGCACGTAATATTTTCTGGGCGTTATATTAGAAAATATTATCATGATATAGCGTTAAAATTGTCCAGTTTAACGTGATAAACAATTAACCGTCGACATATTCTATAAGTTTCTAAAATATCATGCAATTTTAACAAACAATGCAGCTTAGCAAATAAAAGTTTTAAGTGTACGCAAAATAATTATTATCACCCTTTAATTTTAATTTAATCATGTTGTCTGACCGAAATTGACTTAATCCACTGGAATTATAAATTTTATGTTATCAATATAAAACAGTTTCATATATTGCAAATATAAGTTGTCGGAAAAATAAAGTGAAATAAAAAATAACAATAATGAGCTGAGAAAGTTTCACTATAAATTCGAATGAATTCGTATTAATATAAGTAGATTTGTCAGCTTATGTTTAGACAGATACAAATACAGTAAAGCTCTTGTATAGCACCGATTTTGGGGCTGACGGTGGATGGGAACTAACTCTTTATGGTCCGCTCCTCTTTTGTTTCTTCACGCCTGAGTGTCCGCCTGACTGACAACCGCATACCCCACGCACCCCGCGCAGCTCCAGTTATACCTACCTGCGGCGCGACGTCAATTCTCGAAAGGGCTATAGAAGGGAGGGCTATTGAAGGGTTTCACTGTAGTTGAAAACTCTTATGTTGGATGAATATAAAACACTTTTACTACTGGAATTAGAGTTATAAAGGAAATGGGATGGCGGATCGGAATAAGAAGTGCGAGAATTATCTAAGAATTGATGTGATTTTGGAGAAAATCTCTTTTAATCTAAATTAGGTTAAGTTTGAGATTTCCTTTCCTCTTAGTAGTCATTTCTTATAACCTATTACGTACTTACTCATCACTTTTTACTCTTTTCAATTTTCGATCAAGTTTAGTGAAGTGCAACAGAACTGGGTTCTTCCTTCTCTCTTGGGGGTAATTTTTCTTCATTGGGACGTCTTTTTAAGGATTCCACAAGGGTATAACTTTTCTTCCAGTATCTAGCAATAGTGGTCTATTTTTCCAGAAGAAATTAGAGTTAAATTAAAATTAAGTAAATTCATAGCTATTTTATACCTACCGATATTAGGATTTTTCGGAAAACAATTGAATTTCAAACTGTGAATGATAATTGGAAGCAGTAATGACGATAAAAACATGTGAATAACATCCAATTTAATTTAATTTGGCAACTCGGACTTTCAAAAGCTATGTATGCTACAATGCATCTAACACGTATAGAAAAATAGTATGAGAACTCGAGCCGATGAAAGAATAGGACAAAGAGGAAGAGAAAGTATAAAGGAAAAGAGGGAGAAAGGGCAGCCCTTAGACTCTTACACTCAATCGGAAACGATCAAAAGGAGCTGCCCGGGAAAAGAGGGTGCCGGGCCAAAGCCAGAATTGGCAAAATCGCGGATCGTCATGTCTGCATTCGTTCCGATATTGTGGAGATACCTATAGAACTCTCCGAAGTATGTAGCTATACTTTTCGTTTTCTAACCGACCAATAAGAAAGGACAACTCTGCTAGCCTGATTCTAAAGTTTTTCTCCTTATTTGCACCGGAAACCTTAACTCGTTAATTATGCGCGAAAAAACCGAGTCAGCGGAAGATCTTTATACCATGAAATATCGCAACTATGGCGATTTATCGGATAAGCGGCGAGGAGAAATCAGACCAGTTTAAAAATACCAAAAGGTTCGTACCACAGAGCTCTTGCATCGTAAACTAATGAAGTTGCTCAGTAGCTAAATATAATGAAAAAACGCGTCTTTTTGCGACGTTGCAGGGAAAGAGTAACTGCACAACAAAAGCGATTACTTGATTTGAGAACAATTTCGTTTAAGTGGTCAAACATTTTGATAAACAAGCCAACATTTTTACCGCAAATTAGGAATTGAAGTAAAATCAGAGAAATGAATATAAGCTATTTTTTATCGACACTTAGAAAACGATTTGGTGAAATCAAAAACATTACATTTGGTTTAATCATATAATATGGTTATTATATTTAAAAAAAATAGATTTGGTTGAACCAACTAAACGTTTTGTTTATTTTGCACAAATGCTTTGATAGATGGAGTACTTGGTTGATCCAAAAAAATATTAGTTGGTTAAACAAATATTTTGTTGGATCAAGAAAAATTTGTTTGATTCGACCAGATTTTTATGTTTATTGAAGAAAACTGTTCTTTTGGTTCAAGAAATGTATTTTCTGAGTGCAGTAATTTTAATATCAGCAGCGGAAAGTTCCGTTTGACAATCAAGAAAACTACCTTATAGTACAGGGTTGCGCCGACAGACTTTTCACCGGTGGCGGCAATTTGAGCAATTCTGATCAGCGGGAGGTAGCGCGCTGACGCGCCGCCTGTTTTGCTACTCGGCGGTAACGGGGCGGCGCGACGGTCAAGTTTAGTACTTTTCTGGAATATAGCTTGGAATATATAAAAATATGTAGGAACAAAAGATCCATTTCCATCTTAAGATATCTATTTAAATCCGTGTACTTCAACTCCCAATTAGTAGCCGGAATTTCCACAAACAAACAAAAGCCACCGGATCACCCGACGGGAAGAAATCCGTTACCATGTAAATATATCTAAGATTACGACAGCGCAGAATTCGAATCATTGACACCGTCTACCTTATAGTATTTTTTTGTTATTTTAAATTAAATTTAAAACAAACTTGACCAATTTACGGTATGCCTCTAGAGGAAAATTTTTAGAAATCTTCGTATATGCTGATTTTATGGTGCACAACTCACAAGTTTGAACATACCTTGGGGGCGTTTCTAGCGGATCTCGCGCTTTAGTTTTTGTTAAAAGAAAATTAATCTACTCACAGCTCTATCGAACTTTAATTCAGTACTAATTTTTTCTAAAATAATCATTTTAATTTAATAAATAATTTTAGCTCTCTTTAAAAATAAAAATCAATTTTCTAGTCTTCGGTTTCGTACCTTGCTTTGCTTGACTAAAAATGTGAATTTTTGATTGGCCGATTGTATTTTCAACGTTTAAACTGAAAATTGTAAGTTCTATTCGAAAATAGTTGAAAGAGATTTTTTAGGCCACGTTAAAATAAAGAATTTGTTTCTGAGAGAAAAATCGAATTTTTAATTTATTAAAAGTATCATCACGACTGAAACAAAAACTATACGTCTTGTCAAAAGATGGTCATACGCAAGATATATACATCTTTTTGAGCTGAAAAAATTTTCAAACATTTTTTCCGTACCTCGTATAGCCTCATGGAAAATGAAATTTTTTATTATTTTAAAAGCGCAAGCAGGATTAAAACATAAACTATAAGCCTTGACAAAAATTTTCTGAAAGAATTTGTAGATCTTTTGCGTTAAAAGATTTTGTTGTTTGCTTACGTTTAAAATGGAAAATTTTACTGGAAAATAAATCTTTTAAATTCATTTTTCACAACTCAAACATAAGCTATGGTTCTTACCCAAAAAAAGTTTTAATTAAATTTGTAGTTTCTTCAGGATAAACAATTTTCTTTTACATTGTTTTCGTATCTTGCATAATAATATATTTCACTTGACAATACTGCGGTTAATCTTTTAGAGTTAATGTGTTGATCTATTTATTCAGTTTTCAGCTTCAGCGTTCTTGTTAAATCACAAATGATAAGAAAAAGAATTTCGATGCCCTCAACAAAAACTATAAGTTGACGAAAAAAGTAAAAGTTTCAAAATCAAATATTTGAATTAAACAGGGTTTGCAGAAATAAACTCTTACAATAAATATATTATTGAAAGATTTTGAAAATATTTGAAAACGACAAACATTCTGATATTCACTGCAGATGAATTTAATACGGTCATAAAAGCAAAAACAGAGTCAGCCTTAGTACCGAGGTCATAAGAACTAAGCCAAAGGTACTGAGATAGCGGAATTCCGTAGGTTAAGCAAACGGATAAAATTCAGCCCTTGACAAACGCGCACAGTTCGAGAGAATTTATGCGCGAGTGGGAAGGAAAGGATCTTGAGTTGGTACTAAGAGAGATGGAGAGTGAAAGAACGATACGCGAGTAGGAAATGGGGAAGTGGTAGTAAGGAATGGGGGAGCCTTTAGGGGTGAGAGAGGAAACCGAGTTTGCTTACTTTTCACTAAGTGCACTCCATCGAGCGCGAACTAATTGTTGGAACGACTGGAGTTTCGTCCGTTTTCAGAGGGACCTAAAAGTGGATTCCAATATCGATATACGTACCTATGTATGTACATTGAAAGTACGCTAAGTGTACAATACAAGAATCACAGCTACGGTACGACCCGAGCCCACGTTTGTATTTTCGTCGCATAAGCCGCTTATGAATGTCCCGTGGTATGACGCGATGCGCCACCAAAGCACCAACGCCGGCGATCCCATAGGAACAATGGCAGCCACCTCTCTATATCGATGGCTTAACTGCCTTTAGGCCAGCCAGATTATTACTAAGATAAACGGAAAATTAACTGCAAAATGTTCAGTTTTATTGCGCTAGCTTACACGGTCATTTCAATAAGGTATTTGTTGTGTATCAACTGTAGGAGATACGAACTACTTCACAAGGTATACTTTGATTATAAAAAATAATACCGCAGTAATTGGCACATTTACTCTAGTTCTTGAATTAGTCCAAATTTCCAAATATTCTTTTCAGGTTCGGATAAGGTTTTTTCACCTTCTTCGCAGTCCGTTCGAAACACTGAAAAAGGCTATAAAAACTTATATCAATGATGCTGAACTTTCTTACAAATCATAATGATAGAGCAACATTTAAGAAAGTGAAAAATTAAAGAAATGGCGCAGAATATCAAAAGCATTTTTTTTAATCGAATTTTTTTAGATAAACGATAAACTTTATAAAGCTGTAAAAATATCGATTTTACCATGCTAATACTTAACAGGCCTTAAAGAAGGCCACTAATGAGGTCACGGGCTCATCTGTTTTACAATGAAATTAATTGCATAAAGTTAGCCAATGCAAAACTTGTACAACTTAAATCTAAAGTAATACCTACAATAAATAATGCCTAAAACATAATTCTAGTTTTTAGTGTTCGATCGCTTCCAGGAGAAATCTGTTTTTGATTTTTTTTTTACTTTCTGACAGATTTCGAAAGAGGTTTAAAGAAAAATTTAGTGATTTCTTGTAAAGCAAACGTCAGTGTTCAAATACCCTCATCCTCAAAGCAAATATTTTTTTCAAGTCGGAAAAATAAGCTTGGGGAAAAGCAGGTAAGCCGGTCCGTCGCTTTCAGAAAAACCTGCGTATTATAAACAAGTTTCTGAATGCAATGGTAATCCTGTAAAGTTAATTTTTGTTGCAGTGAATCTTTCATCGGAAATCAATGTAAAGTTTATCGTCTGTTTTTTCTTTAAATTGAGAAAATATTTGCAGAATTTTCTATTAGATGCCTAATTATCAAAAATCAGATACTAAAACTCATTTGCTAATTAATTTAATTACCTTCTGGTACTGCATACTCGTTACGTTGGCTCCATTCAGACTACTTCGTAAATTCTATTTTAAAAATCTGATAAAAGCTTTATAAAGTGCTTCAATATTATAGCTTTATAGAAGAGTACAAAGCAATATTTTGGAAGCTAACTCACAACCTAATTATTCTTCGAAAACAGGAGTCAGAAATAGTTACGCAAATGAATTATTTATAGATAAATCACTCAAAAAAGTTTATTTTCACATAATAAAGTTACATTTTCAAATCTACGTTTATACAATTTTCTAGTTAATGGTAGTATTTTCATACTTTACGTTACAACAATAAACCTTAACGAATCAAAGAGGACAATTTCTTACACAAATATTTTCATTTTAAATTCTCAAATTTGCAGCCTGAGGTAGTACACAATCCAAAGGATATATGCTACTAATCATTTTCCATTAGGCGCATATTAAAACAATCATTTTCAAAACTGAATTCCTCGTAAATTAATACCATTCGAAGGTCTGAAATTTGTATAGAAAACATATTTCTGTCATAAAAAGTGAGTATTTTTATATCAGCTCTTTATGTTTATTTACCCAGTTTTTTATTGCACTATTACTGGATACGGGATGAAATTAATAACCTATTTGGTACGTGACGGCTACGGGAGCTAATATATACGTACATAAAAGGTATGCTTCGATTATAAAAAGTGCATTCTAGGTCCATTAAAAGCATCCAAAATCTAGCTATGCTTTATTGCAAAATAGTTCTATGATGATAAAGATATTTTATTTTACGCGTTTTGTTACTCTAACGAACGGGTAATTCTACTTCACTTTTCACTCATACCTTTACAGTTTATGGTATATTAAAACTTCAATAAAAAAATTATTTCATAATGGTGTTTACAAAATTATGGAATAAAAAAGAGAGTCTAAAGGTGTTTCGAAAGCGAAAGGTATTGACAGCTCAAGATGAAGTTTAATGAAAATAATAATTTTAAAAGCGATTCTAAGAGAGAAACTGGTGCGAATTTTCAGTGATGCAAGTACCTTATCCACAGGAGATCAAAATATTCACCGATTGGGGTCTTTTGTGAGCATGAAAAAGAAAGTCATAAGTGGCCGCAACATCTTTAAGATTTCCCAGGACTGAAGACTCTGAAGTCCCATGTTGCAGAAAGAAGAAAGACCAAGGTTTCTCCATGTATCATACCAAGATTAAAGTTTATCATTCATTGCCGAGAAGCACTTTATCCTCGAGACTCTCATTCAGAAGAACCTTAGACCACTGAAAAATTCTATTGTTGCATTTGAAAGCTCAGATGAAAATCCGTCTGTGTGCAGAAATAACAATATGCAAGCTGCCTAAGTATACTTCAAGAAACCAGATTCTTCCAAATTAAAAAACAAGCAAATGAAAAATACATTTTTTAAGATACCGCACTCCAGAGGAACCTTTATGAACCTAAATATCTAGACCTGGTTTAACACTTGTGCCATTTTTGCCATCTCTTTCATTTTAAAAATTCCTTTCATTTTTCTGCTTGAGGGTTGCATTGTGTCTTGAAATTCGCACCTCTTTTTTTGAGAGCGTTGAATTTCGATCGAGACTTTCGCGAGAGAGTCAGCACTGCACGAGGTCGTTTTCTTAAGATTGAGAAGGCACAAGAACAACAGAAGGATGAAAAGAAAAAGGGAAAAAGCAAAAGTGGCAGGGGAAAAAGTCTAGGAATCCGCCGGAGAATAAAACAACGAAGATGTCCTCGGTGGAAGTACCGAGTAAAAACATATGATAATAAAGCACACTGACGCTCTTTCTCTAGCGCAGCAATGGTGATGGTGATGAAGATGGTGGTGACGTCGATGGCAGTTCTTGGCGGAGCAAAACTTCCAGCCGAGTTGTAAATGCTGATTGCTCCCCTAACCCCCGCTCTCGCACAGACATGAAGTTCTTCTATACTACGATGAACTAAGAAAACCAACCCATCTACCACTTTTCTAAATCTTCTATCAAACGTTAACTAAATAGCCTTTTACGCCCACTCACATATAATGGGTGAAACGCAAGACATAATTGTATGTTACTTCACTTTCTCAATTCCTTCCAACATTTCTGTGATTTCAATTACATTTTTTTAAATTCTTTCAGGCAAAAGAACCTGTGACTAAAAATATTCTCTAGAAAAGAAAAAGTAAATTTGAACCATATTTATAACCATATCATATTTAGTATGTTAAAAAAATATAGCCTGCCAAGGAAGACATTTTCTACTTGAAATATGAATTAATTTCAAGTGAATAAATCTGTTATGATATCAAAAAAACGCATCACTTATACTTGAGAAACACTTAGTAATATTTTGCAAGTTTGAGCTCACCTAGGGCTCGCTTCTGATAAATATCGCGCTTCACATTCGGACATAATTACAACTCGCGCTCGGATATTTATTATTCGTATGTGGAATGCTTGAATAAAGCTTTATCATAAAGATTTCTTTAAGATCGCAGTATTTGTATGTGTCTTCCTATTCTGAATTTTTTTACTTATTCAAGTATAGTTAAATATTAAGTTTCTCAAAGCTCTGTAGGATTTAAGGGACACATTCTCATCGCGACACTCGCGCTGCGCGCTCGATTTAAAATGAATAAAATAAAAAGTACGCCTTATTTGTTCTGCAATCAAAATTTGAATTTTTGATTTTCCCAGAAAATCAAAAAATTTCTTACGACAATCTTGTAGGGCTTTTAAAAATCAATGTTATTCTTCTCTTGAGTTTTTTTCAAATCGTTCCCTTTTTGCCTGAAAAGTTTGATTATCGATTGAATTAAAAAATTTGCTATAAATCTGAGAATATTTCTTTTACCGAAAAAAGTCATCAGAATAAATTGTTTCTCTTTTAATACCATAAATATCTGTGCGTAGAATTTCCAAATTAAAGAAAAATTGGTATCAAAAATTTAAAAAATGCGTTCACTTTCTCAATTTTTATCGAAAATGGCAGGTTAACGAACATGTCCTTTCTTTCAGGACCTACCAAAAGTGTGCCAAAGATTGATTTGATCAGTTTATTTTTTCTAGAGTTATCGTATTTACGAAGGGGCGGGCGGACGACCGGACAGGCAGACAGACAGACGCCATAGTAAAAACGTGATTTTCAGATTCAGGAGGTATCGAAACGTGGTGATCCGTTGAAAAAATGTGATGTCCAATTTATGACAATTCTAATACTTTCTGAATCATAAATTATCAGAATGTAAAAGGCGATGAAACAAAAGGACATTTTGTCTGACCAAAGTGATGTTTATTCATTAAAATAATTTATTTTTAATGTAGAAGCATAGAATTTGTTTATAAAATATTTTATATGGTTTCATCAAAACACACTGAACCTAAAACATTTTCGAGAATACACGGTAATAATAACAAACAGAACTTTTCTCAATAAATAATGTTATTTCTAGTGGAAAAAGTATATTTACATAAGAAAATAATTTGATTTTTCTACTGCATAATAATTTTAATGTTGTGTGCCCTCTGAAACTACATATTCTTTTTCCGTGAATGAGAACGAAATTTAAAAAAGGCAATTAGAATAAGTTACAAAAACTAGAAATTTTTTTACAACAAAGTTGATTTTATTTACTCAAATTATAATTTCTTTTTAAGTGAAAATAATTTCATGTGATCAGAAAGCGCTTTATTTCATTTCAACAGCGCATTGTAGGTAATAAACAATATTTTCACTTATCACTGCACTTATTTCGGTCTGATTTATTAATATTTAGAGCGAAAAATACGATTTTCGTGGAATTATTAAAAGATAATTTTAAAAATATGCAATGGCTGACCAAAATATACTTTTACTACTATAATATTTTATGATACAAACCATCTAAAATAAAACATTATTTATGCTCTTATTTTAGTACAGTCCTTTATATCCTAGTGTAATGAATAATTGGCAGTGAAAGAAGCCCAATTTAGTCAGACATCGTGAAATAAGTATTTTCTTATAAATAATCATTAAAAGCTTTGCGTTTCTTTAAAAGAAAATTCTTGATTAAGGTCAAAACAGTAAAATTACTATTGCTAATTGAAAAAGTAAATTTAAACGCATTTTAAAGATTTATTACGATCAAGTTTTGCGAATTTGATAAATTACAGTAGGATGAGAATACAAATTTGAAAAGATTGAATTTATTTTAAATCAATCAGGATCAACACTTGAAGTAGCAGCAACATTTTTTTTAATTTTTCTAACTGCTGCTTTGAAAAATCAAAATATCTACTTTTACTTCATTCAACCTATAAGATACCTTCCTCTCGTTCTTGAAATATAAGACGAAAAGGGAAGCAGTAAATGAGGGTAGTAAAAGATCAGGTGAAAGATTTCCTTTTTATCTTCGCGTCTTCAGGCGATTCGTTGAAGTAACTTTTGAAGTATGAGCGGAAATTGATGGACAAAATGTGATCCGTACTTTTCAATATACTTTTCCCACACCATTAAGTTTTGTAGCATAGTGCACTGCGATCGATAAACTGGCAAAAGGTTATTGGATTGAAGGACCAAAATGGAAGTTAGTCTAGAGCAACCCGGATAGCCAGTGGTTTCTATTGTACATTCAATTCTCACTAACTATTTGTGGTTGAAAGTTAAAAGAAGAAATTGCGGGAGAAACATGAATAGACAGAGTACTAGCAGCAGTGTTCGCCAAGTTGAGTTTAGCAAGTTTGCAGGTTTAAGTATTTGTTCAAGCTCACTTGGAGGAAATCTCACGATTCAATGGTTTTCATTTAATTATTTCAGAATTCAATATTTCAAGATTTCGTACAAGAAATGAGATTCACCATCGATCATGAAATCAAAGACTTTTACTGTTTCGCACCAGGTTTCTAAAATCGCATTTCCCGTGCGGGTATTAAAGTAATAATATAATTCTTCCCTAAATTACACATGACATCACTGGTGCTAGATTATGCAGTTCAGATAAGAGATGTTGAATCCAATTTGAGAAGTTTTTTTAAGGTTTATGGGTCTCATTTTACTAAATATTTGTGTGAAATAACGAGGGTGTAGAAATGCTTCATTATCCCTCTTCAGGTTTAATAAGTAAATCTCAACAGTCGTTATTTAAAGTACGCTCCTATGGGATGTGGCAAGCGTTCTCAACCCGAGTTCATCGCCTTCTCGCTCGATCTACCCCGATTTCAGTCGACGTAGCTTCAAAGCACTAATCCTCTTAACGAAGCCACATGAAGGAGAGGATGGTGCTCCTCTTCTCTGTCCTTCTCTCATCCCCTTTCTCTGTCTCACTGTCTTATACTTTAACTTTATATGTCAGATTATCTCTCTCCCTTTTCGACTTAACAACACATTTCCTTCCACACCACTAAATTTAAGTTATCAAATGAAAGCAGAGACCTTTTTGAAATACTTGTAATTTCTTTTACACATTAAATGACTTGCTCAATTTGGTACCGAAATTGGACCAAAGTAAGAAACAACGCTTTTATATAAATTTGGAATCTTTGATTTAATTAGGTAATTTTTATGATAGTCCAAGGCATGACTATCTATGACTATCTAGTAATCGAAAACTATGCTTTCAAAGTCTCTTACATTTTTTTTAACGAAAATGATTTAGTTTTGACGAATACTTAAACTAAACACACACATTTTTATCTTAAAATACAGATCATTTTCAGAACCACAGAGATTTATAGCCTCGCTTATAGCCCAATATAGAAAAATTCCAATTTTTTTCCTACATGAAATTCTACATTATCTGAAACAATCCCCGTTGTTCGTAAGGACGTTTCTAGTGTTATTAATTCTAAGAATCTCAATTGTGGAATTGGGAGTTGGGTTTCAGAAAATTTATAAAAACTTTTAGAAATGAAAAAAATTCATTTCTAGTGTTAGATATTTCTTTTTTTTCTGTTGAAAATTGATCTCTCTTATTGAAAGACCAGCTTTTTTGGTGTGAAGTTTATTCTTTTTGATTGAAATGTCTATTATTATCTTTTTGTGGAAGAATTCATCTTATTTGATTAAATTTGTTCCTATTTTGTTAAAGATTAAATTATTTAATTTTAAAATTCAATAGTTCTGTTAGAATATCATTCTTCCTGGTTCAAAACTCGTATGTTTAGTATCAAAATCGCATTTTGGCTTGAAAATCGAAAGTTTGGTTACAATTCTTTTTCGCTCTTTACCAAAGAATCTTTGTTGCTTCAAAATTCAACTCCTTTCTTGAATTCTCATTATTTTGGTTCAATATATATTATTTTACTTGAAAAATCATCTCTTTGTTTAAAAATATAACCACTTTTTAAAATTGTCCTTTTTTGGTAAAATTGATCTTTTTTAGCTGAAAATTGAACTTTTTGATAGAAAGTCATGTATTTTGTTGTAAATTCACCTTCTTTGGTAGAAAATTATATTTCTTGGTTTAATGTTCATTTTTTTGGCTTCAACTACTTGGCTAGAGGTTTAACGCTTTCGTTAAATATGTAAATAATTGTTAGACTATTCATATATTTTAATTTATTTAATTTATAATTAAATTAATGGGGGTCGTTGAAAATTTACCTTTTGGTTAAACATTCAACTACATGGTTTAGAGTAATTTTTCGCTCACGTTGAAATAAAATTTTTTGTGAAAAATTCTTTGTTTTAGAAGTATTATGTCGGTCATGACTAAGCAACGAATTTCAATAAAACGTATACTGCCGTGGACAAATAAAAAAATGCTAACTACGACCATTTTAGGGCCAAATCTAAAATGTATTTACTTCTTTTTTATTTTGCACCGAAGTATAACAACTATCTCTCGGCAGATACGAATCAAGTATAAAAAATAATTTTGAATATGCAAAAGTGGATCACTTTGATTGTGAAATTCATAATGAGAATGATAGGCAGGACTTAATTACTCCGTGGTTTATTGTGTAATCTTAAAATTGGATAAGAGAATGATATTTCTTGAGAATGATAATTCTTCGTTTTTATAAGGTCCTTCCTTATCTTAGTAAATTGAATGATAAGAGAAATTTTGCATAAAAATGTAATGACACCTTTTACAAAATGCATCAAATGTCTGTATAAAAGATTGCCCCATATAAAAATAATACCCACTGATTCAATGGAGTATCAAGACAATTTTTCTGCATACAATATTTTCGAATTTCAAAATTTTGAGGAGAAATATTTGTAGAGTTTGCAGATATAATAATAGAGTTGCAATATGTTTTAAGTACTTTCAAATGTATCGTAACGTTTAAATAATTCAAATTACACGATATAAAAATATTTAATCAAATCGTACCAAAGAATATTTAATTTGTCACATGTTACACATGAAAAGCTTCAATGATTTGAATGAGTTTATATATGTGCTCAAAACCATTTCAAATCAAGGATTGAAATTAATGCATTAAAAAAGTTTGAGATGAGATAATGTATATTTGAAAAAAATGGTACTGAAGGTTCCAAAGATTTCACGAATTCAAATTTAAAAGTTTTCTAATTTCTAAATGGTGAAAGCCTTAAAAGTTGAAATATCTTCAATTTCAAACCATTTCAATGCGGGAAGTTCTGAATTTATTACTCTTCGAAGTCTTAAAATCCGAATTAAATAGCACACTTACTTAGTATTAATACATTTTCAAACATTCAATTAAAATTAGGAAAATTTTTTTAATTGTAACCCGTTCCTTTTTTGAATAACTGTGATGAATTTGATAAATTGAATTTGAGAATTTGGATAAATGAGATGATGTTTTTATGATAATTATACTGTTTCAATAATAACTGCATGAATATAAAAATTAAACAAAGGTTAATCGAAAGTTTTAGATTAAACAATTACTCCAAATTGCAAATATTTCTGCTTCCAAACGATTCTGCAGTGGTATTCCTTCAATTAACAAAGAATTCATTCTTTACACTGCTGTGCAGACGATCTAGTTGCAACGAATCACAACTAACTTTCTTCCTTAATGAGCCATCCAATCAATTGCTTGTGAGCACTATAAAAATTCCATGTAATAGAATCCGGCCCATGCAATGTTTATAAAACCTGCAGGCAGTTACAGAACCAAAGAAATTAACCTTTCTCGTATACAAATAATATATTCATTTTTATCTAGAGACTTGAAACCTATTCTATAAATTGTTCAAATTATATATACCAAGATTGGTGGCATGGAATTGTCGCTAAATAGATAGATACTTTGACTACCCCTACGAGAAAATAATCTGCCATGCAATACGTAGTGCGGTTAAGGAAAAATCGCTGCCAGAAATCACCAGAAATCGTTTTCTGTAACAAAAATGATTTTGCACACTAAAAGTGGAATATCACGATTAATTTGTGTGATATCTGAGCCAAAAGCTGATTAATGAGTAAAATTCACTTAAGCACAACAATTCTGTAAACGTTTCGAAAACATAAATTGAAAATTGAAGAAATGCGCGTTAAATAAATCTTCAAAAAATAAAATACTTTGCAAATACTACATTTTTCCCGGTTTACTTCTCAGCGTTTATGATAAAATTTCCGACACAAATCGCTTTATTATATCAAATTTAAAGCAAATTAAGTATTTTAAAACTTCAAAAATAAATGAACAACGTAAATTATGGCAAAAGTGAATTCAGGCTTCATAAACCAAAATGCTCTCGAAACTCGGGAAATACGGTAATTTTTAAGAAAATAGTAACTTCTTAAGGAGTTAATTTTTTAAAATAACAATATTTTAGGTTACATTTTCCTGCGTAAAATTGAAATTAAATCAATTAAAAGACTAAATTAAATTACTGAAATACTGAAAAAAAAATATTTATAACCAGAAAGTTGCATTTACAAGCGAATAGTTACGTTTTTAAACAAATAGTAAAAAATTTTAATCTACCAAGATAAATTTTTGGCTAAATGCGAGTTTCTAAATAATAAAGATTAAACAGAAAAAACAGGATTTTCAACCAAATAGTTGAGTTGTCAACCAAGGAAAAAGATTACTTTTTAAGAAAATAGTTCAATTTTTACACGGAAAAAATTAGCATTGAATAAAGAAAATGTTGGCACAAATACGGACGATGCTACGATATTTTTGTAAACCAAGACAATTTTTCTTATATAAAGAACATGTACGTAAGCAAATAAAATCAATATTCTTCAATCTAATACATTTTCTTAGATCAAGAAAATATTATGTCATATGTTTTCGTAATGGTATTTTATTTATTTCATATTCATTCTTTTTCCCTGCCAGAAAATTAATAAAATTTCCAGGCTTGTGTATTCAGAGTGAATAAGTTTACAGATAAAGAAACTATATTTAAAATTCGTGAAGAATCCTTGCTATATTGTGTTAAATTTTTTTAGCTCTATTGCTAGAGCCTTCTGACTCGTTAACTTCTATCAGATTACAGTTTAATTCCCTCTCCTATCAAGAGGTCTGTTTTCCGGGTCACATCCTAATTTCTAAGACGAAACGACCGTCGCGGATCGGTAATAATGACTTTACGACAAACGTATAAGGACTAAAAAAGAGAGAGGTACATGAGGTAGGAGCTATAAAGTCCTTCGTATGCCTTGGAGGCGCGATTAGTAAGTCGACTCTTGATCGGGTCGCAGCCGCAACTCAATCTTATAAAATCGATATTATTGACATCGCACGGATCAAATCAGAAATCAATCTCACCAATTATTCAAAAACCTACCCAATACACTTGATATTAAGTCTTGGTCCAATTTTAAAAGAAAACCATACTTTTCACAAAGAAAATTATCAGCCATATAAGAAGATTACATTTGCTGAAAGCACTACTTTCCAAAGGTATTACCATTAAAATTTTATATACTACCTGTAAAAAATGAAGCGAAAAGATATCAAAAGTTTTTATAAACGTGAATGATTTTTGAGCTTTCTGATCAGAAATATCAGTTATTTCCAACTGTCATATAGGACTAGATATTTTTATCAAATATAGATTTACTTGATTCAGTCACCGCAAATGGAAATTTTGCTTTCCTTTTTAATTAAATTTTAATAAATTTTCTTTTAAAACTCAATTAATAATTGAATAAATCATTTAAATTATAAATTTTTATTAATTGTCAAAACGAATAGCGTCAAATTTGGAGAAAAGCACTGATTTAGATTGAATTGAAAACGTTAAATTAAAACTGTTTAGAAAAAACAAAAACTCTAAAGTCGATTTAACATTATTCATTTTGAGAGAGATCAAATAACAATCGAAGTAATCTCTTTTTTTAATAACAATACTTTGTAATTGTATATCTTACACAGCACTTTTTGAAGTCCCAGTTTTTAAAGTTTTTTGGTTCTGAATTGCAATATTGTAACTACTAAAGGCCGTGTCACAGGAATCAAATATTATGTTTCATGTATAGAGTGACTGCAGTTAAGGAAGGGTCAAGAATGACTAAGTAGTTGAAGTTTGGGAACTAAATTTAAAATATATTTTTAAAGGAATATGAAATACGTTTTCCGTGAGAAGATAACACTTATTTAAAAACTTATTGATGACACAAATCATTATTTTTTCTTACTCCAACACATTGTAAATCATTTACGTACAGTTATTATACTGATTTAAGTCCTATTTTGATCGAATTTGAGAATATTTGGAGCAGTGTCAAGCCTAAAAAGTTATAAAAAAAGGGAAAATTTATTCGTCAATAAATAAAAAACATTGTTGTGGCTAAAATAAAAAATGGCAGTTACAGGTTATACGTAAAATCCTCACGGTCATTAAAAAAAACACATTACATTAGTTGAAAATTAAACTGTTAAGCGATATTTAGTAAAAAAAAGTGTTTTTTGGCACAATGTGCACCATCGATAAACAATACTGATAAACAGTGAAGTTGAAGAAAGCTAGACATTAAATTTCAGAGACATTCTTTATCTGAAGTGAAATGAAAATGTTGTGAGCCAATACTTATCTGACGTAACTTATTTTTATCTGGCGGCAGATAATCTTCATCTGGAGATAGATACAAATTATTCGACATCAGATAATTGTATTTGCCAATCATTTGCAACTTTTTAATCTAACCTTACATAATAAATGTTCCTGGAATGTACTGTGTAGTTTCATCAAGTTTGAATAATGCAGTTTGAAATCCGTGCGCAAATATTGATAAAAACAGCAAGAAGAAAGAGCGATGAAAAATCATTTGAAAACTGACTTTGACTGTAGTAAAGTTTTTGAGCTTACCTGGGTGAAATAAGTACACCACAGGGCAGTGTTGTTACATTCTCGATTGAAATAGTTCTAGCAATTTTCCGTCGAGATTAGATAGAGATGCGGTGAAAAACGGTAGAAATAAGATGCAGCCAGAAAAAGGTTGTAGGATGGGGCAGAAAAGAGACAGTGGTATTCGTGGCTCGTAGTGGTATTACGGTCTGTATCCCCCGCGGGATACAACTTTTCTCGCGGCTTCGAATGCATTTATTTGAATCTTGATACAAGAATTTATTCTGGGGGCTGGGGTTGGGGTCGGACCAACTCTCCCGCTTCAAGTCGCGTTTCTGTTTCTATTGCTCGGAATGCCAGCAATACCTGCATGCGCCTCTCTTCAGGGCTAGAATACCATGCATTATCGGGCTGTCGGAAACCGGAAGTTAGTCAGGGCACGCGTGTGCTCACTTTTTTGTTTGCGATTCTCTCTGTTCCATTCTCTGTCTTTTTAGATCTTTGGAATTGATGTGTTACTCTTTGACGAGTTTAAGCTCATACTTAGAAGTTTCATTATTCACTCGAAGTGCTACGCTTTGTCAAATCAAGTTCAGTATTATCGTTGAAGATGACTGCTAAATGGTTTTGTACTTTAAGACTAATCACTTAAGCTCTTGTTCCAAAATTTTACTTTAGCAAAATATAAGTATGATAAATGTTTGAAAATGGGGTCTTTGCAGTATTTAATAATCTTGAAAACCAATATGCAAGCCATTATTTCACGAAAATTTTTTATTAAAATATAATATTAATATACAACATTTTTGAATTTCATAATATCTGTTATCTAAAATAATATAAAAGAATAGTAAGGGCAGTAGTTTTGATAATTGATGAAAATTGATTTCTTAACTTCACAATTAATGCTTAATGTATATTTTTACAACATATAAACAAAACCGTTTAATTTTTGATAAAAATACTACTTTCCGCAGAAAAACACTAACAGAACCTACAGTTTTTCAAAAATATAGGTTTCATTTTTGAAGTCGAAGTTAAATTATTTTTGGCTAACGTAACCGAAATTATATGATTTTAATTAGCAATTGCAAATTTAGACCAAAAACACTAACATAAAATATCAAAAAAATATTTCAGATTGTACATTTTCTTTTAGATATAATGTTTTTTGTTTGTAAAGGAGACAAATTGGATTCGGGATTCTTTTTCAAATCTCTCAAATTTTGTACTGAGCGTCCATTGGATCACTATTAACTTTTCAAAAGATTAATTTCAAATGTACTTTTTCTTGAGTATCCAACAGCTCAAAATAATATATTTAATTTTTATCATTCTTCAATAGCTTAATTTTCAAGAGTTGAATTTGCAAAAGTTAATGTTTAAACTAATCAACATTGAAGAAATTGAACGCTGAATTTAAAACAGATAAAAATTCAGATGGAAATTTACTTCTAGTTAAAATTTTTCTCTATTTTAACCGTTCAAAATTGAATGTTCAATGTTCTTCCATTCTCAATATTCTTCGCTTTTCAACAGTTGCATTGTCAACTCTTCAAAATTTAATTTTTCCTGGCGAAATTATTAGCATAATCCAAGATTGTTAAAAGATCTTAAATCTCGTGCAAAAAGCTAACTTGGCTTAAAATTAATAAAAAGTGTGAAAATTTTTTTGACTACTGGTCAAAAGTTAAAAATTTAAATTAGCTTAAAATTGTTAAAAAATTTCATAAATCTTTTTTGGAGATCAATGATTTGTGAAGAAAAATGTCAATTTTCGAGGAAAAATACGAACAGAGTCCGAAATTGCTGAAGCTTGTGAAGTTACATATCCTCCATATAGAAAACACCAAAAATTTTTTTTGTAGAAATCCAATGATGACATAAAACTGTTAATAATTTATAAATATTCTTTGAAATATAATATTTCTTAAAATTTAAAATAACAATTTCTAACGAAAAACGGTAACATAATTAAAAATTTTCAGCAATTAGCGATTATGAATTTTTTCAAACTATAAAGATTTTTGTTTTGGAAATTTATGATTTTAGATTTAAAAAAACAATAGTTTTTAAGCAAAATAATATTTAGAAAAAATCTCAATTCGTATAAGGTTTCATATGATTTTTTTACTAATTTGGAATATAGAATACTTTCAAATAATAAAAAGCCAATCAAGTGTTCAACAACAATGATTTCCAGACTTTCAAAATATTTCGTTACAATACATTTTTTTCGATACATAATATTTTGTTAATATTTTGATAGGCTACATTTCGAATATATTTAGTTACAAAATCCGAATTTGAAAATTGCTAATATCACTTCTAAAGATTCTTCGAGTCATGTCAAAAAATTCTATGGAATTTACATGAAATTCGTGGAATGCTTTTCATGAACTTCACGTAGAATTTCCGAGAAAATTATAGAGGACATTTGTCTAATTTCAGGTGGGACTGCCAGCAGTGCATTCCCCTAGAATTATCATATAATTTCTCAAGAATTTCTATATAATTCTTATACAAATTTCGTAAGTCACTTCAAAATTGAAAAAATTTAAGAACATCTTTTAGTTCTCAATTCGAAATAAATGATAAAACTACGAGTAAATGCCTAAACTTCAGATAAATACCAAATTTATCCTTGATTTGAAACGCCTCATTCTTGTCCAAATTGATAAAACATGAACTTCCGGAACTAGAAATTCCGCATTATAAACACTTTTCTGCCATTAAAAGTGAGGAACTTAATTGTGCCTTAAAAAGTAAGAAACGGGGCTTTTATCAATAATTCTGTTAAATTTATTGACCACCGATCGAATGGGTTTTAAAATCAGGCAAGTAATTGGTACCGTATAAAAGCGGACCTTGAGATAGAATCTGGGCTAGCAACCATTGTTTGGTCGCAGCAAGATTTCGTCCGGTTGCTCAATCAGTCCTGGGTCGTCTGATTTAATACGGTATTTTATTATAAATCTATAAAACCATCGAGATTACAGAAGGAAAGGTTTACAGCCCCGTTTTCTCTTGGTTTCCTCACCACTTCGCGACCATCGTCCTTTGTCATTTTTACCATAAGGTGAGCACCATCTTTTAACCAACACTCGAAGTAACCGTAAAATAGCCCCGACACCAAGTTAATTTATGCACGGGCACTTTATTGGGTCAATTCTCGGCACGATTTCTCTGGAAATCGGACCTTCTGATGCGGCAGAAATGCCGACGAGAAAACTCAAAGAGAAAGAATAATAGGTTCCCGCTCGGTCGTAAAGAAAGTTCTGAACTTAAGTGTAATTTTAGGTCCGGATTTAAAGAAAGTGAAGAAAATGTGATTACAACAAGAAAAATACCGCCTAAAACTACTATGGGTATATTTACTGTGGGTACATTTATTTTTGATCATTTTATGAGCGCGTTTCTTTCTCATAGATATCAAATACATATGTTTTCTCATAGACAAGGTTTTTTCTAACGGAAAATCTTAGTTTAATAAAATTAGAGAGACGCTATTGAATGATCATGAAAAGTCGTCTAGGGTTCATCAATAGTTCAATCGATGCTATTCGAAAGCTTAAAAAAAGATGTCACAGTGCTGTCGCATTTCGATATTAAAGGAGTTTTTATTATATTAAAAATATAAACAATATATTTAAAAATGTATGAATAAGTATTCCTAGATTAAAAAAGGCCGTTGAAGGTTTTTCAATATTCCATACAGTACTTTTGTATTCCTAATATGAATAAAGGTTTTCTCATGTAAGCCAAATAAATAATTTATTTGAAACAACATAAATCTGTATTAGTACGTCAAAAAAGATTCTTCAATAGATCGATCGATGCATCTAGAAGCCTCAGACTAATACATCAGATGTATTATTGATGCATTTTGAGTACTAAACAAGTCTTTCTGATATAAATAAACTATTTAACAATCTTTTTTCTTCAAATTTTTGAATGCAAAAATAAGCCAACTCTAACTTGAAAATCTAATATAAAATTCTATCGGACTTGGTCATCAACTCAAGCTAAAATTCACTAATACAGGATGAATATTGCTCTTTGTATTTCCCATATATGGTTGACATTAAAAGGTCACCCAAAAACAGATTTGGACATTTTCTAAATGGCATTTTCAAGTTCCTGGAGAACCACTATATCAAAATGTAAAAAAAGAAAATAGATTGAAAAATTTACTTCATGACATAACCCACTCTAAGAGAAGGCAATAGATTTTAAATTATCACTGGATATTTTTAAATACGCTTTGGAGATATATCCATTTGCTACTTGCACAATATAGTTTTGATCATAAATATTAGTATCGAAAAATCTGTAAGATGTATTTAGAAAATAGAGTATTATTGAACTATTAGATAGAATAATATTGAGCGAATTATAATACTGTTGCGCGTAACCTTGCAAATATTCGAGGTTAACCCTTCTTTGGAATATTTATAAGGATTTGAATTCACATAAATTACTGTTTAATGTAGTTTAGTTCTCTTTTAATTAAGTTCAAATCAATTGCAACCACTACAATTCTCTTTGACTTAAGTTGAATCAACATTAAATTTAGTTACATTGAATTAATTTTATATTAATTTAATTTTAATTATCGTAAGAAATCGGTTGAGTTCATTTTAATTGACTTTGATGCACTTGAATTACTTAAATTCAGATTAAATTCAGCGGATTGAATTGCAGCTTATTTGAATCCAGTTTGATTTGCTCTAATCAGTTAAATAAGATTTATTTTCGTTCAATTTATTTAAATTCTTTTCAGTTCTTCTTGGATTTAATTTGATTGCCGAATTTTAAAATTCATGCATATAATAAATTGCTGAATTCGCAAATTCCTGAACACATTAAATAGACCAAATTTTCAAATTCCCACAAAAAAACTTTATACTTTTTCTCTGCTAGAAAAATGTACGATTTTGTATAAGGTATTTTTTGTCAAGAAACTTTCAATTTTTTGGGGGAAATTAAAAATTGCGCAATTTAATATTTTTGGGAATATGAAAATTCGGAAATTTAGTCATTTCTAGTTTTTGAGAATTTGCGAATAATCTTTTTCTGTAATGTAATTTTCTTTTGGGAATGTTTATTTTTTGGAAATTTTCGGTTTCGGTATTAAATTAATTTTCAATTCAGATTAAATAATCGGGAATCCTCTCCTAACTCAGTAGAATTTACCAGAAATTTATTGGGTGCAATTAGATTTATTAGATTTCACCTCACCTCAGTTTATTTGAGTTTACTGAATTTAGTTGTCTTTGTTCGGTTATTTCATGAAAATTCAGTTTGATTCACTTTTATTGCTTACAAATGATTTTACGTCGTCTAGATTCATTCATTCACTTGAATTTGCTTTCTTTAACCCTTATGTTGCCACCCGGGTACCCGGGTACCCACCAGGATACGTTTTCTTAAATAACTTTTTTTCTAAAAAAGATAGGCCAAATGCTTCTCGAATCAGCATGATTTAACTGATTCTCAATCGAAATTTGCATTGAACATATTTTTAGAATTTTTTTAGCTTGAAATATCTTGCAATTAAAAAAAATCACGGTGGAGTCAGTCACCCGGGTACACGGGTACCCCGACAGAAAAAGCATGATGCTCATACAGTATATCATGAAAACAAAGTTTGTTATAATAGTATATGAAGTAAATATGGATAATTTTATAAATAATAACAAAATAAATACATTTGTAATTGATATTTTTCTTGAATTCTTGGACGTAATACCGAGCCTTCTCGAAAACAAGAAATTTGCGATGTTTACGGGTTTTATATCTGTTTCAGTACTACCAAGGTCACTGAACATTATTAAATTATTATATTCAAGTAGGAATACCTTCCTAGAATATGAATAATTAAATATTGATTGAATACACATAGTTACTTCAAGTTACAATGGACTTTTAACAACAATTTCGTTGGCGGGGTACCCAGGTACCCGGGTGGAAGACGCTGTGAGTTTTGTTGGGTGGCAACACAAGGGTTAAATACGTTGAGTCTCAACCAACTTTAACCTTAATAAGATATATCCAGAAGATTTTTTTCGGAATATGATTGTTACATAGGATGTGTATGTTTTGTGCAAAAAATAAAATAATCGTGAGAGTACTTTATTTAAATATAAATTTTTCATTACAAAAAAATTATGACGGAACTTTGTTAACATGGATGTCATAAAATAGTAAATGTGAAATTATGAAATTATGTTTCAGAATGAGAACTATAATCCACCGAGGTTTTTGTATATTTGAAAAATCCTTTTATGATAGCAACAGTATTTAAAACTTTTTTTTAATCACCTGTTCATCTCAGGTGATAATTAATGATGCTGACATGATCTTAAAAACAAAGGAAATTAAAAAAATTAAAAGCTTAAAACTTTTTAAACGGGTTTTGGAAACAAATTTTGGATCGGGATTTTTTTTTTTACTTTTGAAACGTACTTTTACGATAACATAAAACATTATTCAATAAATATTGCTATACGGGACTCACAATGTGAATTGATATGAATGAACAAACAAAAATCGAAGTAAATTACACTGCACTTTTCAAATAATCTTGAATATATTTGAATTATTTGACTTCACTTTGCTTTCGGTTGGTTTAGTTTATTTTAAATTCACTCGTACTCGTACTTATTCTATTAAATTATGTAAGTGAAGTGAAATTTGGTGCAGCTGATTATAATTTCTTCGAAAGCACTTAAATTAATTTAACTTCATCTTTAATTCAGTTGAATTAATTCGCTGAGAATTCTATTGAATTAGTTGAATGTTAAGATTTAGAATGAATCGAATTGAAAAGATATTTTTGTAGAAAATTCAGCCAACACAAACCATTGTACGTGCTGTAAAGAAGTAAAATGCATCACCTGGAAATTTTAATATGAATTCCAGGACAGATTTTTTGTAGAAAATGATTGTATATACGATATCTTGAGCTTTAGTTTCGACGACAAGAGTATTCGGTCATCGAATACCCAAGCTTAATATCTATCCGCTTGAACGCAGACTATTCACCTCGGTCTCGCGATTGTTTTGCAGTTTTAATATCCAAGATGGTGAATGCAATGGCAGTAAGGGAGGGTTGCATTTTAATCCCTCGATCCTGTTTCAGCAACAGCTATATAGATACATCTATCGTGAGAACTCAGTTCTCCATTACAGAGTGATCAAAGAATATTGAATATGAATTTTATCCAACAGACTTAACTACTCTGTCCTATTGCTTGCTTGCTTTCTTTTCTTTTCCCTTTTTCATTTTTCTCTCGCTTTCATTTCACAAATCTTTTTTTCAAAGAAGACTACGGATCACCGTAGAAAATGCTCTTCGACTGAAATGGGTTTTGTAATTGAAATGAAAGTAAAATAAACCTCAGAATGCTGCACAAAGGTATTATAAGTTCAGTTCAGAAGAATTCATTAATAATATAAGACTTTCTTTATTCGTAACACATTTCTTTGTTTGAAACAAAGATATTAGGAAACATACGTTTTTGTGGGAAATTCATTTTGTTTGAATGAAAACTGGATTAAAGTTAAATGCTTCTTTTCTTGAAGTAATATTTGTACAACCCTTGCCTCTTCAAAGAACTCTTCTAAACATAATTTCTTCTCTAATATATATGATGTTTTACATTAGGATGAATTTATGGTATATTGGTCATTTCCAATATAATGGTCGATTCTGATTTATTTTTTAAATATGTTTAAGTCATCTGTGTATGAATCAACGATCAGTATTACTGGATTTGTCTTCAAACTAATATAAAACATATAAAAGTTTTTACGCATTTTTATTATTTGTCATGCACACACTGTAGGTAAATAAGACTCTTTCCGGGTAAATATTTCTAGTGTGATCTAAAATATCTTTAAAGGAAGTGATAATAAATAATCTTTTAAAGTACTTTCTAACTTAACCTATAAACAAGTAGATATAGTGTTTTGTTGTTGTTTTTTATTTCACGTTGTGAAGTCAAAAGTCGCAGAATCAATGTGTAAAAAATTATAAGAATTTCTAAAAAATGTTAATGTTAAAGCTTCAAAATTTATTCTTTTTCATTCTTAAATCTTCAAAAGTTAACTATTTCAAAATCGCTTTGAAGATTGCATCATTTTCTATTATACGAGGTGTGTTTAAAAAATAAGGTGACTTTATGGTTTTCTCAAAAAATATTAAATTATTCCTCAATATTTATGTTGTCCCCTTCAAAGTAATCCTCCTCAGATATAATACACTTGTGCCAATGCTTTTTCCAATCATCGAAGCACTTCTGATAAACATTTTGTGGTATAGCCTTAAGTTCTTTCAGTGATGCAGTTTTTATCTCCTCAATCGTTGAAAGTCGATGTCATTTCATGGGTCTTTTCAGTTTTGGGAAAAGAAAAAAGTCACTGGGGGCCAAATCCGGTGATTATGGAGGCTGAGGCATGACTGTGGTGTTGTTTTTGGTCAGAAAATCTTTCACAGGCAACGATGAATGAGCAGGTGCATTATCGTGATGCAAAAGCCACGAATGGTTTTTCCAAAGTTCCGGACGTTTTTTGCGTGTCGCCTCTCGAAAACGGCGCATGACTTGAAGGTAATACTTCTTATTGACCGTACGATCTTGTGGTAAGAATTCCTGATGCACTACGCCACGGTAATCAAAGAAGACAGTGAGCAAAACCTTCACATTTGACCGAATTTGACGTGCTTTTTTCGGTCTTAGAGACTCAGGATGCTTCTACTGAGACGATTGGGCTTTAGTTTCGACGTCATAACCATATACCCACGATTCATTCCCAGTTATAACCCATTTGAGAAAATCAGGATCATTATTGAATCACACAAAATTCACACAAAATTTAAGGCAAACTCCTGCTCCAGTTTTTTCAAAAGAAGAAAATCGCCGAGCACACCAAACCCTTCTAACGTTTTACGCCTCTGCCAGAAAAGTAACACGAGCTATATAGTCAAAACTGTGAACACATGATCGTGACGAGTGCATCAACACAACAAAACAAAAAATTTAAAACTTGAATGTATGTAGCCCGCGAAAATTTAAAAGTCATCTTACTTTTTGAACACACCTCGTATATATGTGAGAATCTTTGAAATACTATGAAATTGTTGCATGAAGAAATGTAATTTTTAGATTTTCCATTATTTTGTATTCTGTCAAAATTAAAATTGTTGATTTTTTAAGAAAATTCAAGAAGTTATTATAATAATCTTGTAGTGCATTTAGAGATCAAACTTTCTTTCTCTTGCCTCTTTTCGTATCGTCCGTTATTTGGCTTAAAAGGTTCATTTTCGTGTGTTTTTCATAATTTTGTAAATGCTTTAACTCTGGTAATTTTTGGTTGTATGGAAAAAGTCGTCAAGATAAATTGTTCAACTTTTTGAATAATATACACACCCGTACTTTAGTTTAGCACACAGCCAGACAGGCATACATGCATGCATACAAACATGCGTAAATATATGCATTCATACATACATACATACATACATACACACACACAGACAGGCAGAATGACAGACAGATTCGCAAAAAGCCTATTTTTCAAATTCAGGAGGTCTCAAAACGTGGACATTTGACAAAAAGGTGGCGGTTCAAATGTTACACAAATCTAATACCTTCTCTGATGAGAATATAAACATTACTTATTTGTCATGAATAATTTTTTGATATGTTCTGTTTTTGGTTTTAATCGTAAAAAATAGCATTAAAAATATAAAAATTTTTAGTTTTTGTGATCCCAAACACGAGACGAAAAAGAAATTAAAATACAAAAGTTGTGATAAGAATGTGTTCACGCAGCGGGCAAATTTTTTTTTACTGTTAATGACGAAAAATGTTATCTTTGCATTTTTCATTATTTTGTATGCTGTGAAAATTTGAATTTTTGATTTTTCAAGAAAATTCAAATAATTTATGGGATAATTTTGCAGGGAATTTAAAAAACAACATTTTTATTTTATTGACTTTTTTCATATTGTGCGTTATTTGTTTTAATGTATTCAGTTTCATGTACTTTTTGGAATTTTGTAAATGCTACAACTTTGGTAATTTTTGATTTTATAAAAAAAGTCATTATGATAAATTGTTTTACTTTCTCAATACTATGAATTACCGTAATGAGAATTCTTGAATTTTTGAGAAAGTGGTCTCAAAAATTTTCAAAATGTGCCCACTTTTTGAATTTTTATCCAAAATCGCTGGATAATGAACTTGACATTTAGTTTAGGACACTGAACTAGTGTACCAAAGGCAAATCTAATAGGTTGATTTTTTCAATAGTTATTGTGGAAACAAACATACATAGATGCATACAGACAGACATAAATACATACATACAGATAGACACATTCGTGAAAACCTGTTTTTCGGATTTACGGGGTCTTAAAACGTGAGAATTTGTTAAAAACTGTGGTAAGGGGTCAAATTTTACACAAATCTAATATCTTCTCTGATGAGAATGTAAAATTTTAGAGCATTTTCGAATTTTTAATTTGCCATATTGGATTGGTCAACTTGAGTTAAAAAGTCTGATGTAAGATTCGGTTTCAACAATCCCAAAAATTCTAGAATACTCACGAAAATTAGATCACCAATGTTTTTTTAAGACTCACATACTTTTAAACTTGTTCATTGCATCACCAATAAATATTGTAGATTTAAAAAACACATAATTTAAAATACTTTTTTAACAAAAATTGTTCATTCAAAAGTGTTCGCGATATACGAGATATGGATATTTCGCGAAAAAAGGGCATTTCGTGTGAAAGGAAGGAACTCAGATTTTGCTTTACTCTAAACTTGAATTGTGTTTGGGGTACTAAATAACTATGCTGAGCTGTAGTTTGAAATTGTTACAATTTTGTTCAATCACTCAATAATTTGTCCATTAAAAAGCAAAATTTATTAAAAATTTTTAAACCTAGTATTTGCGAGATATGATTTTTAACAAATCGTAAATACACTTTGATATGTCTTAAAGGGAATGAAAAATTTTGGGATTGCTATCATTTTTTGTTTTCGAGAAAACCGCGCTTTGAAGTTTTCAATCCGCGAACTTATGTTGTAACTCTAGGGTGGCCTTCATTTTTAAGTTTTAAATTTCTGTTGCGGCAAACCCACAGATCAGTTCCATTTATTATAAAGTAACCCAGAATGTGATATATTGATCAAATAAGGAGAAATGGTGTCTCAAGCTCTTAAATATTCAAATAATCATTTGTATGCATAATTTTTTTTCATACCTTCCTCAACATATTTCTTAAATATAAATAATTAATTAAATATCGACGCTTCCATTCTATACTGCTCCACGTCGCATTTTATGACACGTCGAATATTGATTTCAATTGGAATCAATATAAAGTGTGCCGCAAAAAGTATTCGAACTTGAAAATGAGGGGCATCCTAGTACTATACATTTGTGATGAAAAGAATAAAGTTACAATATGAAAAATAAATATTCTGTTTTGGATAAGTAATTACAAAAATTATTTGTTTTTTTACTATTTTCAAGAAGCGAAACAAGTTCTAACAAAGTTCTAACTACAAACTTGCCACAGTGTTTTAGTACTCCAAACAGTATTCATGGTTCAAGGGAGAGCAAACTCTGAGACATGACCCCTCACAGTAAACCCCAAGAATAAATTTTATCTTTTAATAACATAAAAACGTTGCAGCACGTTTATCTAACGAACGATAAAATTTATCTAACGAAAGATAAAATTTATCTTACGAAAGATAAAGTTTATCTGACGTAAATATTTGTTTTACATATGTTATATGTCAGACGGCTGCGTCTATGCTCACAGAAGAAATGTCCTTCATAAATTTATAAATTCTCGCGGCATTCAATTTTAAATATTCAGACTTCAGTCCCTTACTTTTGTTGAACAAATCTTTAGTCTTCTATCGACCCTGATGCAGACTTCAAAAATTGTAAACAAACACTATTTGGTATAAACTAACCAAAGTGCAGAATGTGTATTCAGTAAGTGCAGGTGAGTGATTTTTTTGCTTAAAATTAGTGAAATAAAGGGAGAATATTTAAAATTGAATGCCGCGAGGATTTTTAAATTTATGAAGGATATCTTTTCGGTTAGCATAGACGCATCCGCCTGACATATAACACATGTCGAACAAATATTTACGTCTGATAAACTTTATCTTTCGTAAGATAAATTTGATCTTTTTTCAGATAAATTTCATCTTTCGTCAGATAAATTCGATCTTTTGTTAGATAAACGTGCTTCAACGTTTTTATCTTATTGAAAGATAAAATTTATTCGTGCGGTTTACTGTGCTAACTCTCCCGTGAAGTGCACCAATATCAGACTTCTGTTTTCATTGTTTCGCCAACTAGAGCTCCGGTTGAAATGAAAACGATAAATCGCAATTATCAATTCAAACAATAATTTTAATTCTAAACTAAGTTTTGTATTCTTTGAGAATAAAGATCAAGGTTTCGTCTAGTGATGAGAACTCGCCACTGAACTGTCACGAGCGGTCTGATTACAATTACTCTTGCAGCGAGTTCTGTTATAGTTTCAAGTTTACTTTTACTTTCATTCGTCGTTTACTTCGAACCCGATCTCGTAGACTGTATATTTTCTTAGGTTATTCTCAAGAGGACGTGTCTTGGAGCATATTATATCCTTATTCTATTCCACGTTCAGGAAAGGCACCGCGGGGTTTTAGACTGTAACTGCGTGACAGCAAGCTCGATGGCAGCAGTGAAATCGTTTCAGAGTGACGAGGGTTTTCATTGGGGACGTGCGCTGGGGTTGATTTGACTTACTCTGTCTATCTTCACCGTACTTGGAACAAAACCGTTAAGTAATAAAACGCCAGAAGGAGCAAAACTTTCTCCAGATTCATACGTACTCATAAAAGTTAATGCGAGAACTTTACATTTTTTCAAATCTTCACAAAGTTCGCGAATCATGATTTTTCTTAAATTTCATCTTCAAAAAAGTCACTAGTGCACTTTAATAAGACCTTTATGAACAGAAGTTTCGATTGACAGAATTATGTTTTTTTTTCAGAAAACTCTAAATTATGCATTTTTGATTCACCTTGAAACGTTCGAAAATCCTCTCTGCGAAAACTTTGTGAATTGTTTCTGAAGTTACGACTCTCATAACAGAAATGCAGAAACTTTTGCCATTCTAGGAAATTACAAATTCTCAGACAGAATTTTAATTAATTGTTCATCCATTATAAAATTAATAAACTAACCAAGAATTTTCCCCAAGTTTAGAATTTTGAACCTAGGAGAACAAATTTTTTAGTCCCAAATTCTGAATGAAAAATTATTCTTACCACTACCTTGAAGCTGATTGCGTAGTGCCATAATAAAATTTGATCCAAATTAATTGATATTTAGGTTTCTCGCAAAGACCATAAAGTTTCCTATTTTTTTAACATGGAAAAAGCCAGCTTTAGCTTAATCTAATATTTGAGCGCAATAGTATATCACAAATAATTCCCTGCTTCAGTATATTGTTGGGAATTCTTAAAAAATTTAAACTCTTCTAAATGTTTTCAGTTAGGTCGTGAAATAAACATTTTTTCTAAGTGTTATGGATTTATAATTGATGACAAAAAATATAATTTGTTAAAATAATTACAAAATAATTAAAATAATATATGCTTCTTGTGGTATGTATGTAGTTCAAATTAAAAAAAAGAAACATTTTAGGTCACAAAATTTGAGATCGTTTTTAATAGTTTTTAGTACTAATTTGTTTTCTGACAATGCTCGTAAATGCTCAAATTAACTTGATTTGTTTAAAGAATTTTTTTTTTATATATTTAACTTTTTTTACTTTTCAGAAGCTTAATATATTTCCAGGTACAATTTTATTTTTTGAGAATATTATCAAATGTCGAAACAATAATTAAAATTCATTAAAAAATGTATTAGGAGCGTTTCTTTAAAACAAAAAGATAACTCGTATCAACTAAATCGGTGGAAAATGAGGAAAAAATGCGAATTGTCTTCTTTACCCATAAAGACACGTAATATGAGTAAAAGAAAATGCATTGTTTACAAAATTTCAATTTGTTTAAAAGTTTAGGAGTATTTTGTAAAAACAAAATAGTATCTAAAAAATGTCAATATTTTGAAAAATGACAACTATAAAATATATAAAAAAATATAATTGTTTGAACAAAACTCAATTTTTTCCAAATTATAAACAATACACTGAAACGCGGAGTTATTTGTGATAAATTATTCCGGTAAAATATTAGGTTTAGATAAGGTTGATTTATTCCCTTTTTTAATCAATGGAAAACTTCGCGGTCTTTGCGAAACTTCTAAATACTAACCATTCAGGCTTAAATTTGGAAATTAGTTTTTTGGGCATTCAAACAAACTTGGAGGGTGAAAGCAAAGAAATTAAAAAATTTTTAAATAAGGGTAACCCTAATGCACAACACAAGTACAGGACTGTTCCTCTTTTTCTATGTTTCGTTTAATTGAAAACTTTTAAAATTCTCGCAATTTTTAATCCTTGTCATTTTAAAAACTTCCACTTAATTTCATTAATAATACAAAGAAAATATCACGCTCTAATTCTTTCTATTCCCATATTTGTTTTCAAATATTATAATATAATGAAAAAAGTATAATGGAATAATAAGTAAGTTAGGAGCGGGGCTCTTGGTTATTCCATTTTCTGATAGCCCCTTTCTTATTAAAATTCACATTTCTTGGGAGGGTATATCATATGAAAAGCTCACCCGCAGAGCTTAATTTAAAAAGGCGGATGCTTCTTCGTTCTTTTCTTAAAATACAATATATCGAAACTACTATTCTATTTTATATTAAACTTATCAAAATTTAAGTAATGTCTATTTAATATTTTCATTAATTTTTTATGTTCTTAGTTTTACAGTGTTGTCTAGATCTTTAAGAGTAATTGTAATTGATTTCAATTTTTTTCCTCCGCATCACCTTTGATGAATATTTTTAAAAATATTTATTATTTTTTTATTAAGTTGTGAAAACATTCTTCTCTGTCTCCGCTGCGTTCTGAACCTAGGTCTTCAGATGGTCCGTTTGGTTGCTCTAACCCCCTGAGGTAAGGAGAAGGCGAGATTGATTTACAGAAGCTCTTACAAGCAAATTCGCTTTGAACACTATAATATTGTATTGAAAATTTCGAAGCTATTTCAATTTTTTTCATTTTTTTGTTACAATTTTAAACATATAATTATTTAAGTTTTAAATTTCTAAAGGGAGTTTTTAAAGATTTTTCTAAAAAATCTGGAATTTTACTTTGATATAAAGAGAACGTGACTTTTGTAGCATGTAATTTGACAAGAGCATGTTATAGTTAGATGAAGGATCAGGAACTAATCCCAAAGATTATTCTCGCTTGTATGAGCCAAAATAAATGTTCTAATGACCCTTCAATTCCTAACACCACTAGCAAAGGCTTCTCCTATTCTAACTCCAACGATTAGGTTCCACGTGACAAGTTTTCACGCTTCAATAAAATCCTTGAAAAAAAGAGATTAATCCACGGAGAAATTCACAAAATAAATACGAAAGTAAAGTATTATCATAAATACAATTTAATAAAAAGACTGCAGTTTAAACATTCAAAGAATGATTTTAAGCAATTAATCTTAATGGAACTGCTGGAAATAATATTAAACGACCTGGTTTCGTAAAAAAATAAACCCAAACGATTACACAGAAAATCGCCGATCCTCCATTGTACACCGAAATCGGTGTTTAAGTTAGTTGCAACAAATTTGAGCCACAGAGGTTCATTCGGAGAATCTAGGGGAAAATCATCATTTAGATACTGTTCTTTCTCATCCAGAGCAACGTAAAGTGTCGCCTACAAACTGTCAGTCACCTGTCAAGATGATTTTGTCGGGTCTTATTTGGGTGAAGTAGATGTTGATAAGCAGGTAAGTTATAATAATAATTACCTAACTTTTAATTTCCTTCCATTTACCAGTGAATTTTAGTGTCTTGGAAAAAAATTGTACTTTGCGTGATATCCAAATCTTAGGTTATTCAAAACCTACACGATATTCAAACCACCAAAGCCGGGATGTAAAAACTAAGTCGTGACCGTCTGCATCTTAATTGATGCCTGTTCGTTCGAAGAAATTTCCTATATATTTTCTGTATACAGAAAAGTGAACTTAGCTGGTGGTTGAAGTGAAAATACTTAATTGTATATGAAGACGGTCATGGTTTTTTCTACACATCCCGGCTTTAGTTTAAATACCGACGGCCATGACTAACCTAATACTTGGAAGTTATCATTTTATCCTAAGTGAATAGTACATACTGTTAAATGAAAGAAAGTTAAAAATTAAGCAAATATTATTTCAATTAGTTTCCTTATTAACGATTATTTACTCTAATATCTCACTGCGAATAGTTGCTTTGACAGGTGTTTAGGTGACTGATAGCGCGGTTCAGCACTTCATAACTCTCGGCATTGAGCCAAAATTGAGTCTCCGAATAATACTTTCCCCTAGATGCCCAAATGTGCACCTACATTCAGAGGAATACATTTGAGACTTGAAAATTATTTCAAATGCTATTTGGGAGACCAATGAAATTTGAGCTGCAACACATTTAACACCAGCGTTTTTCTGTGTATCCAAAACCTGGTGAATATGTAGCAAAATTTAACATTGGCATTTTGTTTACCTTAATTCATATTAATTAATTGTCAATAGTGAAACACTTAATTCGCTTTAAATTTACTATCATATACAGTAATAGTTAGTTTAATTAGTATTATTTTTCTCTTGATTTTGCATCAATCCTTATTCGCAGAAATATATGGTGCATACCAAATACGCTCCACAATTATTCGAGTAAGTAATTATTTAAGCTTTATTAGAGCAATAAGAAGGAATTATTGGAAAAGTTGTAAATACGCTACGTCGTTTCTACCAACATCACGTATTCACAAGTTAATGATTCAAAATACATTTAATTTTACTTTATTTACGTTCTAACAGAAAACCAAGGATATCCAATAAAAAACAACAACTGGGCCCTGATGTATATATATATATATATATATATCATTGGAAAGGATCAAACTTTGTCCTTTAAAAAGTATGTCAACATGTGCTCATAGTCTTAACAGGGGCCCCAGCATTCCAAAAATATATTTACCGATGCTTAGAATTATGTACATTCTATTTTGTTATCCCCTAAGTTTGTACATTCTCCCTGCTTAAAAATGTTTACTTTTAATTATCGAGTTGCAGCATTTGTTTTTATTTGTGTACATAGGAATCAGTACAAGAATTGAAGTTAGATACATTTTATAACCGAAAAAACAATTCCGAAAGTTGAAGTATCAAATATGATTATCGCATTTTCAAGACTGTCATCGCTTTTAATTCTGAAGATTTTACTTTATTGTCGGATTTTACATCGCCTTATCTTCAAAATATCTTTTTTTAATTAATAGGAATTTTAGTGACTTTTACGTCGCAGTGGAAATATCAGACTAATGTTTGAAGAGTCGATGGCGTACTAGCAGCTGAACTAACATGTTACGTCACCGCGTGTAAAATGTTACCCATACATAAAACCTCAAAGTTTTCAAATATTGATTTAAAAGTGGATCAAAGCTTTAAATAATTGAAAAACGAAATTCACATCTGCGTACGAAAATGTTATGTAGTTGGGGTTCTAAAGTAAGTAGTGCTCAATCTGTTAGGCAACAATTGAAAATCAAAAAACCAAACTTTATAGAGAGGGGTGTTATTTTTGGAAGATAGTGAAGAAGCTTTTTGATGCATCATACCCATACATTTATTTTACTGGATACAAGTATATCAATTAAAAATAATTGAAAATTTATTCGAAACCATATCCAAGTATTAAAAACTGGACACTGCATGGTTATTGTGATGCAATTCTAAATTCTTTATCTGATATCTGCGTCTCAGACCGGGTCCTGAAATGGGTGACACATAGCGCTCAGGTGGAGGCGTCTCCGACCGCGAGTGAATCTTCACAAAGTACCTATCGTATACTTTATGGTGTAGTGGTGTCAATGGAACATGCTGATAGAATGGTTTACTCAGTAAAATCTGCGTTTTATCTTTATCATATATTGGATGAATATTGTCCTTCGAGTCATATATCCCAATAATAAACTTTTTATTTTGTGCCACATCAATATAGTGTAGGTCCTTTAGCCGTGCATAAGAACCATCTTTTTCCTTGAAGTAAGTAACTCCGTAAGTATTAAGTGATTCACGAGATAATCCTTTAGAGATTTCTGGCGGGGCTGTTGTTTCTGCAAGAAAAATATATGCGTAGAAATATTGGATGGGGCTTAAGCTTAGAACCAGACTTGGCACTAAAACTTGGCAAGAAACGCAAAACCACACCTGGATGAGTTAATGATCAGTTGGAAGAAATTCTTTGAGAAATGATCTTTTCAGAAGAAAATCAAGAAAGAAAGCCCGTCGAGTACGGAGTAACTTTTTTATATTGGGGCGTAAGCGGATTTTTAATTAAACAATCTCGAATATAATATAAGATTACTACAACTTAAAATGGAATTAAATTTATAAAATACATTTCGTTTTGGGCGTCAACGAAATTTATTATCTTACCTATATGCCGAAAACACTT
>NC_046658.1:62243556-62247489 GCF_010883055.1 Belonocnema kinseyi | reverse complement strand
TGTATTATTATATTTACCATCTTCGGAATTAACTAAATTCACTATGACTAGCAGCAGAATACTAATTATGATCTTCATGTCGTGAACGATAAGAGCCAATACGAGTATAATAATGTTGTACAAGATTTGTCTATTACACGTATTTATATACCCGTTGCTATCTCATTCGTCGGCTTGGATTTAATCTTTCAAATATTTGTATTTCAAGAAGTGATGTTTATTCTGCAATGGACAGATCCAGAGAAGGTTCTAAATCTCAGTAACATGCTGGGTAAGCTATCATGTCACGTCATCGTATTTATACTTATTCTAATAGTTTGTAGAATTATTTTTTTTATGTTTTAGCCTACACAATCGAACTTCAGGCACACTTATTGAGATTTTAAGGTATTATTTTTTTGTAAAATATTCTGGTCCAAATGAAAAAATGAGCTAAAGATGAGCTACTAGCACCAGTTATTGGAACTTTGAAAAATATGTGTCTAATCCCAAAATGTTAGCACTTGACCCTGCTAACCTGAGTTACTAGCACCCCTCATCACGAGTGATTGACACTGCCCTCACATAACCTTTTACAATTTCTTTAATTGCACTAAAACATTCATTAAAAAAATTGTGCTTCTAAAAATATAAAATAATTTTTGCATAAGTAATTCTAAATTTCATATTTTATATAGATACGAATTCAAACATGTATATATAAACACAGTAAAAAAAAATCCGACCACTGATTGAATAAAAGCTTGCATTAGCATTTAAAACATAGTACAATAACATTATTAAATACAATATATATAAGGATAAGAAAATTCTCTTTACAATATCAATAAAAAGAATATCTACCAATATCTAAAAGCCTATAAACAGTATTAAATATATGAACAAAATTTTGGAGGTTACGATTACCGGTATATAAATGACAGTTTCATTTATTATCATTTTTTGTTACTTTCGCGTCTAGCTAATAACGTCTTTTGTCTTTCCGGCACTTTTAACACTTTATTTTATGAGAAATACGTGAAATGTTTCATGTTAACATAAGATCTTGGGATTACATAACCTTGCTTTTTTCTCACGAGGCAGGGGTGCCAATGAAAGAAGACATTCCAGAATTGCATGGCCTGGTTAATAAATACATTATTAATGAGGTATAATTCTTCTTTATATTGAAATTTAAATATTTCTTCTAAATACTTTCAAAAAATAAAACATATTTAACTGTTTACAACATTGCTATAACAAAATAAAAAATGTTCACCATCAACAGACTTTCTTTAGGAAATCCGATAAATACTTCATATATTAATGAAATATTCTGAATGTTCGCATTTACTTAATATTTAACAAAAATTAAAGGGTTTCTTTTTTCACGGTTTTATTCTTCGGCAAAATGTTACTAGGTTTTCACTAATTAATGTATTGTATTCGAGGATTTTAAGGAATTAGGAAAAATGAAGGATTTTTGAGTATTTGAAGAATTCATGGATTTTTGGAAATTCAGGGAATCTACTAAATTTGTATTGCTCTAAATATAGAACTCTAAATTAAAAAAAAAAGAAATACAAAATTTGATAATCAAAATTTGAAATGTGTACATTTCTAGTTTAAAAGGATTTAAATTTTATATTTTGCGATTGATTAATAATTCAAAATTTTTCAATTTAAAATGCTGTAAATTTAAAAATGTTGCATTTCTAAGTTGAAAAACTAATTAATTTTCAGTTTAAAATTCTTTAACTAGAAAAGCTATTCAAATTGGTAAGCCTAATAATGTAAATTTTTCAATTGATATAGCCTCCAAACTTAAAAATTGTACAATTATAAGTATTCTCTATTTACAATTTATTTAACACCAAAAACTTTAAATTGGGACATATTTACTTATTCGAAGTGTCTCGTCTCGAAATTTGAGATGAGTAGTCAAATATTTTTCATAAACTTGGTTAGTTGTCCTGCATTTTAAGGACGAAATAATATAGTCAGTTTTCACATAAAATGTATACCTTCTTATTAGGATGAGAGTGTAAAAATATGGATTCTAGCTCATTGGACCTACGTGTTATTTTGTCTTTCGTATCTAAATAGCACTAGGTAAAGAAATTTCCACACGGATAGAAATAGAAGTGTTCTTTGTAGAAATGAGCCTAGCTGTAGCCAAGAATATAATTTCTCTAAACTAATATAATAATTATCAATATTTCTAATTAATTACTCATTAAATATATGGACTTTCAATAATTCAATTATTAGTATAATATATTTCATAACATTTTATGCTAATTTCTTTTTGTAATAATGTTTTAAATCTCAATCATCAACGGGAAAAAAATCATTAAGAAATGTTCTTTTCATAGGGAAGCCTGGTAGGGTACGACGTCTATACAAGTTTTTTTTTTTAAATTCTAATAACGAGAAGGTATCAGTTTTGTATGAAAAGTGACGACTGCGGATTTTGTTAAATCTCCACGTATAAATAAATGTCTTGTTAAGTGACGCGGAAAAAAATTAAAATTACATAGCATAGGAAGGTGTGTGATTTATTAAAGATAGCGGATAAGCTTTTGATAAATCAAACCCGTATATTCAGTCAATTCACAATGATTTATTTATTACGAAGTATATAACAATTTATTCGAAGCCGTGTTAACGTGTCAGAAATTAGACAATACATGGTCAGTGTAATATCATTTTCAATTGCTTGAATGGTGTCTACGTCTCAGACCAGCTATCGAATTAGGTGAAAAATAGCGGACGGGTGAAGGTGACGGTGAGCGAATGCGCACAAATTGCTTAATATATAATCTTTTTGTTTGCGATGTCATTGGAACAGGGCTATAGGATGGTTTGCGTAGTAAAATCTGATTTTTTCTACTATCATATATTGCATGAATATATTCCCCGATGTATAACCCAATCACAAATATGCTATTTCCTGCCACATAATAAAATCTTTTACCAATCATTTGTACATAACTACCATCTGTGTCTCTGTAGTAAGTAACTCCGTAAGTATTAATTGATTGAGGAGCAAATTCTCTATAGACATTCTCTGGCGGGGATGTTGTTTCTGCAAGAAAGAATAACTGTATGGAAACTTTTTTTCCAAGCTAGAATGAGATTAAGCATTAAAACTAGGTGCAAGCTTAGTATGAAAGACTGGTTAAAAACTTGCTGTATAAACTTATAATGAAATTTAACACCGTCTTTCATATTGAAATAATATTGTATATAATTGTCCTAGCCTTGGGCTAATTTGGCATTTCATGCCGAGCTAGCATCTGACTGGGCATCTTCTACAAATTTGGAAACACACTCAACTTCTGATATAAGATCAGTTTTGGACACGGATTGCTTTTTGCTTGATTTTAAACCGGATATAACCAAACGTAGACAGGCAGGGCCGCCTGAACTATTTCTGTTTGATTTTGACGCATACCATAAACTGATGAAACTAACCCGCTGAGAGCGGGAACATCAGGAATATCAAAAACTGGGGGTTTTATATCTTGAGTTGAGTGCAGATATATTATGTACAGAATTAATCTAGTTGTATTGAAGAGAGTATTCCCAAATTCGAAAGGAATGCTCTAAAGGGGATTTGTGTTTTTTTCAATAACAATTTTAAAAACAGAAATGGTAGCTGGGCAACAACTCTTCGAGAAGTGATATTTTCAGAAGAAACTTACGAACGAGAGACTGAGCAAGTGCGACGATACTTTCTGAATAAATTGATCGTAGTTTAGAACATTTCGAATAGAAAATAAATTTAATACAATTCGAAATTAACCACAGTTTATAGATATGATAATATATATTGTATTTACCGATAAAGTTAGAAAATGTCGATAAGACAATGAGCACACTGCCGATTATGATCCACATGTCGTAAAAGGTAGGTGTAATAGCGAGTAATGAATAGGTTAGTAATGAATA
>NC_046658.1:62240383-62243456 GCF_010883055.1 Belonocnema kinseyi | reverse complement strand
TGTTTCTTTTTTCTTGAGGCATATAAATTTCTCAAGAAATACGGATCTAACGAAAAAATGTCTGTATTAAAAAAAATTTTTTTCGCGGGGGAAAAGCAATCCCGCCAAAATGTATCACACACCCTACCTCCTGGGGCCAGGAGGAGGAAGGGTACATTGAAAGCGTCGTCGCAATTTCTCCTTGAGAAAAAAATATTTATGAAAATAAGCATCAGAGGTTCAAAAAAGAGTATTTGATCTGTGATGCATTTACTTAATATGGAGTTTAATCTCCATGATTGTCGATTATAGCTTGGCAGCGGCGGGGCATGCTTTACACCAAATTTTCGGCTATAGTGCAGGGTAGGCATCTCCAAATATCACAAAGGTGTCGAGCCAGCTGTTTGATGTTGAAGACACGCTCTCACTGAAGCTTCAGCTCTATTGTAGACCACACATTATATATGAGATTTGCACCTGGGGATTGTGAGAAAAAGTTCAAAACAGTGATCTTATTCTCCTCTTTTCCCTGGCTGCACAGAACTCTGATAGATCTTAGTAACCTTTTGGCGTTCAGGTTCCCAGCGAAGACGTGTAATATGCAAGGAAAATTGAGCTTTCTTGTGTTCTACTTCATTGTAACCCAATTTCCAGGTGGGTGGAAGGAGTATTAAAAATTAAATTAGTTACTATTGACAATCTCTTCTGAAAACAAACAACACGTATTTTTTATTTTTGTTTGGAAGCGCATTCCTTCAACAGTAATTTAAAAATAAAACTCACGCATTTGTTACGAACAATCAGGATCGACAATGAAAAGTATAGATTCCGATGTGAAATTTTGAAGACACCCCCTTTCTGTCACCGGGGAGCAAAGTGTAGGGTACATTTTTGCGGAGTCGCTTTTTCCCCTCGAAAATAAAAAGTTTTTATTACAGAATTTATTTCATCATACGCACTTTTCTTGAGATGTAACGTTCTTTCCAGATGAAAAAAACACCCTATATATACATACATACACTCATAAATACATATATATATATATATATATATATATAGTCATTGATATCTTATTCGTGGGGTTAAATATTAGTGTTGAAATATGTATTTGTGTTTCATACAGTTTTTTTACTTCGCAATAGCAGGATCAACAGGTAAAGTCGTTATTGACACTATTAAGAGTATTTAATATTGTTTATGTGGTGAAAATTACTTTTAGAAATATAATAAAAGGATATAATTATATACTGAATGTTATAGAATACAGTTATCAGTAGTCTATAGTGATAGAATTCTAGAAGAATTAGAACAGAAAAATAGTTATATTTAAAATAAACGGTTTGTACAATGAAAAAAATTTGGTGCTTAATCGCCATAGCCAAAATTACAATAGATTATACAAATTTATTTAAGCCTGTATTTTATTTCACTTTCATACGTCTAATTTTTTTTACCTTGCTTTATTTATGTTCTAGCAGAAAACCCACCAAATTTGATAAAAGACAACAACTGCATCCTGACACACGCTGAGTCATTCACTTGAAATCAACCTTTTCACATCGACAAAAATGGAGAAAAAACTGCACTAAATGTACCATTTTTCCGCACAACTAGAAGCAGTCTAAAATGAAACGTAATGATTATAATGATGATGAAATTTAAAATATTTATTATTTTAGATATTCTCTGAGCTTGCGAATTTTAGAATCAATCAGATTTTCTTTTCTTTAATAAATTAAACAAGAAAGTGTTATTTTTATTTAAAATCGGTGGAGAAAACTTTCTTCTCTATTGAAGTATACCTATATGTCATTGTAAATTATCAATCTATATACTATAATAAGGTATATTAACATTTGCTGATGGTCTGAACAAAAAGCCCAGCATTTAAAGAATCTTTACCGAGGTTTTAAATTAAGTTAATTCTATTTTGTTATCCAATAAAGTTTATTCTTTCATTTTTGAAAGTTAGTGTTTGAATTGAATTCCTGTTAAATTCGTTAGGCAAGAATTACCAATCAAGGAAACCACATTTCATAGTTAGAGGTATTATTTTTATAAGTTAGTGAATAAGTTTTTTTAATGCATCAAACCCATACATTTATTAAACTCGATATAAGTTTATCAGTAAGAAGGACATAAGAATTTATTCGAAAACAGATTAAGATATTTAGAAATTAGACTATACATGGTCTTTGTAATGTAATTATAAATTTATTATCTGATACCTACTTTTCAAAGCGGCTTTAGAAATGGGTGGCAAACAGCGTTTGGGTGCAGGCGGCGGCGACCGCAAGTGAATCTTTACAAAGTACCTATTACATATTGCACTCTGCAGTGATGTCATTGGAAAATGACGATAGAATGGTCTGCTTAGTAAAAGCTGTGTTTTATATTTATAATATATTGGATAAACACTATTTTTCACGTCATATAATCCGATTATAAACTTTTCATTTACCGTGACACAAGCTAGAACCAGATTTGGCACTAAAACTAGGCATGAAACGCCAAACCAGAGGTGGGCCTGGTTTGCGGATAAGAATTGAAACGCGATGTTCCGAAATTTAAAAAATAATTGTTCCATCTTGCGGCTCAAAATATTTGATCTTGATTTTGTCTTGAATGTCTTCAATATGTAATGAGAAACTTTATGTCTCGTTATATTTCATTAGCACGGCCGGTCACTCCAATATAGGTTGGGACCAAACATTTGACAGCTGTTAAGTTTTAAGATTTAACAATGGGAAATTAAAGTCGAACTCAAGTCGACACAATTTTACTCGGGACGTAATTTTTTTTTTATATTGCGATATGAACGGTTTCTTAATTAGACAATGACTTATAGAATGTAAGTAGAATATAAGCTAAAATTGGTTTAACATTTTATAATAAATTTTGTTATAGGCCTCAACAAAATTTATTAAGTTATGTACAGAAAAAGATACTCAAAATAATGTATACGGTATTATATTATTATATTTACCATCTTTTGAATTCAATAAATTTACTATGATTAAGAGAAGAATGCCAATTATGATCTTCATGTTATGAACAGTGAGTGCAGCTGCCAGTATAGTAATGAATGCGTTAC
>NC_046658.1:62236933-62240283 GCF_010883055.1 Belonocnema kinseyi | reverse complement strand
ATTGCCGTCGCAATCTCATTTGTCTACTTAATCACTATTTTTGAGATACTTGTATTCAAAAGAGCCATTTTTATTTCGGACATTTGTTAAAGTATCTCGGCTTTAACGAATATAGTCTCACCACGTGTGCCGTTCTTCGTACTCAATTAATAGGTATCGAAAACGCGAACTGTTCTATATTATGATTAACTCTATTGTATCAAATGTACAATTTTACAATATATTATTGACTGTACTTCGATTCGGCAATGCCTAATGAGATATCGTAAAATAAACTACAATTTTTTGTCGAAAATTATTTTAATATTTGTTTGTTATTTTGTATTAATCTTTATTCAAGACTACCTTTCCAAATGTATGACTTCAATAGATGTATGTTTTCGCAATTTGTAATATGCACTGATATTGAAACTGAAGTTTTTACATTGGCTTGTTGTTATAATTAAAAAAGTGTGGCTGTGATTAAAACCATAACCGTTGGTCAAAAAAGGATGATTGACAAACTCGACATCCCATTTATTTCCCTGAATTCATGTATCACACCATCATATAACAGACATCATCTTAAAACCTCATTTTCGGATTCAGGGGGTCTCATAACGTGGAGATATACAAAAATCCAGGATAGTCATTTTATTAGTTCATAAGTTGCTCACTCATAGAAGATCTACAAATTTGTTATGAATGATTTTTTATAGGACGCGCAGTTTTTGTTCCTCTAAATTATATCTAATAACATACTTTTAACTATATTTCATAGGCCAAGTAGTTTTTGTGTGAATCGAATAATTTCGACACCTTTCGAAAAAACGTGCAACTGTTCGTTAAGACCGATGGAGTTTTATCAAAAGAAAATTCACAATTACCAAATAACAGGTCTGGATAGTTTGACCTTCAATTTTAAAACATTCATGCACAAAGGTTGGAAGAGGTAAAAGCCCATATAGGTATTTGACAACCTACTTTCAGTTATTGTACTTACAATCTAACAGTATTAGGCACATTCAATTTGTGGCGAAAAGAATGTTCAGTTTTCAGATATAATAACGTGTATACCTGGTGAGTACACCACAGATACACAGGGACTGAATTGTCACTACTTTTAACTGCTTCATCAAAAACTCGTTTTCTTCCCTCTTTAGCTACCAGAAGGATCAATCTTTATTTCGCCATGTGAAGCTTTTAAGGTTTATTTAAAAATGAGCATCTGCACGAGTTCAGAGTTTCTGAATCCCTGTGGGCGCCTTTTCCCTGTCAGTATAATGCAATTCCAAATCGATTTAAAAATAATATTTTACACTGTTTTGAGTTTTCAACAAAATTTATTATCTTATATACGAAAAACGCAGAATGAAAATTGCATATTATATTATGTTATCATATTTACCATTTGCTGAATTAAATAAATTTGCTGTGACTAAGAGCAACATATCAATTATGATCCTCATGTAATGAATAGTGAGTGCAATTAAGAGTATAAGTACATGTTAACAGGTTCTTCTATTCTGTATGTGTATATAGTCACTGCTGTCCTGTTAGTCAGACTAACATTAATTTTTAAGATATTTGTATTTTAAAAAGTGAATTCCATTTCACAATGGAAAGATCAACAGAATGTTGAAAATCTCCATAACATAATCGGTAATATGACATATGTAAGCTAACTTGTTTCAAGTATTAATTTCCTTATATTTTAGCAAACATAACGAAATTTTATGCAAATTATTATTTATAAGAACGGCTTTGGTAAACATTGTAGTGAAAGATAAATAACCAGAATTCCCAAAAAAGTTTATTAGTATTTAAATAAATGAGTAGTTAAATGACATGCACAAAAATTAGAATCACATAACATAGGAAGGTTTATGATTTATTGAAGGTCGTGAATATGCTCTTTGATGCATCAAACCCATAAATGTATTCAACTCGCTATCATTTCATCATTAAGAGGTATATCATAATCTATCTCAAACCGAATTAAAGAGTCAAAAATTGAAGAATACACTGTAATTGTAATATAATTTTCAATTGCTTGAATGTTGTCTGCTTTTCAGACCGGCTCTCGAATTGGACAAAAAATAGCGCACGGGTGAAGGTGACTGAGAGCAAATTTGCACAAAGTGCTTATTATATAATCTTTTGTTTGTAAGATCATTGGAACAGTGCTATAGGATGGGTTTCTTAGTGAATTCTTTTATTCTTTTCACTATCGTACATTGCATGAATATGTTTCCCAAAGTATAATACAATTACAAATATGCTATTTCCTGCAACACGATAAAACCTCTTACCCATCATTTGTATATAAGCACCATCTGTATCTCTGTAGTAAATAACTTCGTAAGTATTCATAGATTTATGAGAAAAATTTCTAACTGTGAGAATGTGTTTGCCATGGCCCAAACTAGGGCGAGGTTTAGAATTAAAACCAAGTGCTAGCTTGTCATGACAAAACGGTTAAATGATTACCGGATAGAGAATTGCAACACTATCGAATGTATTAAAAAAATATTGCATATAATTGTTGTTCAGATTTGGTGTTTTTAACGAGCTAGAATTAAGCTGATTAAGTTCGATACAGTTAAAAATAGGGATATGCATGATAAAAATCAATCTATCCGAAACGTAATCCTAGAAGTGCTAGGACAGAATAATAGTTATATATCTAATTTACTGTTTGGACAATGTGAAAAATGTGGTATCCAATCAAGATAACTTGAATTTTCATTAATATATACATTTATTTATAGCTTTATTGTATATTACCAATTTAAAGTAGACTATAGCATTGGGGAGCATGAAAACCATATGAGTTTGATGAAAGAACGCGATTATGTAGCATTTTCAGCTTTATTGAAACAAGAAAACGGCAATATTCTAAACTTTATAAATAAGCTGCGTCATCCTCAAGAATATGACGTATTTGAAATTTAGTGATCAAAAATGTAAAAAATTCTTGACATGCTTAATCTTGTTTACCCTTCTTTATTCACGTTTAGACAAAGAAATCACGAAATTCATTAAAACGCAACAAAAAGATGCAGACATACGATAAATCGTTTGCTTCACGTCATTCAATTTATATTGAAAAAAATCATCAAGAAAAATGTAGTAGTCGTTGAGTAACCGATTCCTTTAAAGCGTTAATTAAATTTTTGTTAATACGAGGGTAGTTCAATAAGTCCTTAGAATGAAGTATAAAAACAATTTTTTTTGGGTAATTTTTTTTTATTTTCAACATAATCTCATTGGAGCTCTATACACTTGGTCAATCGCTTTTCAAGTTTTTTTAATCCTTCAGAAAAGTGCGTTTCCGGAAGTTCCTCAAAATAAGCACTTACAGAGGCAAT
>NC_046658.1:62231740-62236833 GCF_010883055.1 Belonocnema kinseyi | reverse complement strand
CTCATATGGAGTTAAACCCTTTAAATGAAAATGTTTGATTACCGCTCTGAACTCGTTTTTTTTTTTCATTTTTCTTAACGAACAATTTTTTTTCAATTGGTTGTAAAAACACTGAAACTCAGAAGATGTGGACTGTGATTGCACCATATATCTAGTCGGGAGTGGTGCTGACTGAAAACAGATGATTTGGAGCGATTCGCGCGCCATATGTTGATCATTCTAAGGACTTATTGAACTACCCTCGTAGTAATTTGCTCACTTCTTTATATTTAGAAAGTCTTATCATTTCTATCATGAATGATGAGAAAATAAACGTATTGTGCACATAATTAAGGCGAAAAAATTTGATGAGTTTCTGGTTTTTTTAAGTGTGGCAGAATGATGCGTTATGAAGCTATGAATTGAATTGAACATTTTGAAGATCACGTTAAATAGCCACGAATATAAAAGTACAAAATATCAACAGACTGAAAGGTAATACCGAGGGTGCATAAGGGGACGAGTATCAGTACATGTTATTTTTAAATTATAAATAGTGAATTATAATAAAAGCTGAACTAAAGTTAATGTTGTAATAATGCAGGTACTCTCAACTGCAAAAACTAAAAACTTAATATTTTTACAAGTGGAATCTACTCGAGAAATTATGACATCGACATTTGTGTTTAGGCAATAGTTGTCGATTATGGATGGCGATGCACAAGAACGCCTATATAAGAACAGTTTCGGGGGTTGCTTTGCACCGGCCATGAGGTATGGGTCAGCAGTTCTTTAAAGGATTATATCAGTCAATTCTCTATAGGCGTTCTTTTGTACGTCGTTTTAACTAGGCTATATCATATCAAATATAATCGTAATGATTATTAAAATGTATTATAAAATTTAAAACATTTATTATTTAAGGGTTTCTTTGAGCTTTTGAACTTGGTCTTTGATAAGATTTTCTTTTCTTTAATAAAGAAAACAAGAACGTCCTTTCATAATTAAAAAAATGTATATTATATATTTCTTATTCAATTTTTAAATTACCTGCGTTCTCTGTTTTAAGTATTAGTTTTAGTTAGCCTCGTCAGAGATAAAGTTGTTTTGTCTCATGTAGTATACCTGAATGTCATTGAATAAACTATGTCATATAACAAAGTATATCAACAAATGCTTTTAGTAAAAACAAATATTCCAGCATTCAAACATTATCTATGTCAAGGCTTAAAATGAACACATGATAATAACAACTTGTTACGAAATTGTTACCAATGTTACGAAATTTCGTTTTCAACTCTTTCAACTAACTTAAGATACTATTTATCAATACATATTAGAAATATTTCTAAATCCATTATCCTTTCACTTTAATAAGTAAACGTTAAATTTATAAGAATAACAAATGGATAAGGAACATTTGTGTTTTCGCTTTAAAATACAGAAAATTTCAAAATAAAAATGTGTTCAACTCTCTGAAACATTTTAAATAATGTCCACATGTCTCTATGATTTCAAGTAAATTTCCTGTTATGTATAGTAGTGTGGGTTGAAAAAAATTTTGAAATGGAATATAGAAAATATGAAAATTTATTTTGAGAAAATTATCATTTTCATAGGCTTGATGTTATTGTGTGTTACAATTTTTGTATTTTCTTCGGAGTCTTCATCATCTCTAAAAATTCTAACAGGTCCCTATTGAACGTTATTTAGAAAGTGATTTTGGTTTAGTGCATCCCTGTTAAAAAAAACATTTTTAAAATCTACATAAACGCCAGGAAAATTATTTCAGGGATTTCGGGTTTTCCTTCTCATAAAAATACAGTACAAAAAATTTAACATGGCTGAAAATGGATCATTTGAGAAAAGACAAAAACCAGTTTTTCAAAAAATTGCTTTGCTTACATTTTTTAATTTTCAAGCATGTCATTTTTTTCTATTTTTTTCATGAATAAAAAAGCCTCAAATATCCGAAATAATTCTCCCGATGTTTCTGTAGATTTTAAACATGTTTTTTTAAAACAGAGGCCTAATAAATCCAAGCTATTTCCTAGAGAACATTCAATAAAAAACTGTTCGAATTTTTGAAGACGAGGAAGATCCCAAATAACGTAAAAAAATTAAAAAAACAATAATATCAAATCTATGAAAATAATAATTTTTTTAAACACATTTTTATAACGCATGCTCAGAAGTCCTTAATCAATCGATGCCATATAATTTATACTTTTTCAGGTTTGGTTTCTTCAAAACTTTGCTACATAAAAAATTCATCTGTTGCCCATATTTAACAGGATATAAATTTTTTAAATATATTTCCGTGATTTTATAGAAAAATAAGCTGTTTGAAAATCTATAAGAAGGAAAAACTGGATCAAAATTTTACATTTGAAAATCTGTCATAGATAAATATTTTTGTTCCATCTGCAAGATCTTATTTACGATCGATTTCCAGTTGTTACACTTATGTTATTAAATCAACTTTATTCCATTACGTTTAATAAAATCACTGAGTTAATTCTTCCTTTATTTGAATTTTAGGTTAAGTAGCCAAGTTACGCCATACTTTTCCTTTTCCTGTTTTATACTGTAATCCTGTCTGGAAATCTATCAATGGTAATTATTGCACATTCAGTCATTTTATAATCATTTCTATATTACGTTTTAATTTTGTTCGAAAAAAATACATACAAAGTTAATGTCGGATAAATTTTCTAGCCAAGCAAATAAGTTTCACAGTTTCATTACTATAGTATATAATACTAGCTAGTATCACATTCTCAAGATTGTAATCTTATAATAGACCCATAGTAATTACTTGAAATTCCAACCACTCTTCAACCATAAAAAAGTCAAAATGTATGGGTAAGTAATATTTAAGTTTGTTGAAAATTCACTAACCCTTTTATGTTAAAGAAAATATTGTTAACACATTTTTTCAATCTATGGGAATTATCGTGAGTTTTATGTCCCTATGGAAAGATCAACTAAATGTTCGAAGATTCAATAACTAAGCTAGCTAAGGTAAGCTTAAAATATTGATCCAAAAGCAGGTAAGAGTTTTGGAGAATGTGAAAACGCAGTTAACATCTCCGTACGAAGAAGTGATGCAGTTGTAATTTTCAATGATATAGTTATTAGTTGTTAATCATGCCTTAGCCAACACAACGGAATTTTATGAAAAATCATCCTAATGAAAAATATATTATTATTTTGGAAATAAAATGACTAAGCTTTTTGATGGATCAGACCCATACATTTATTAATTCGATATAGGTTTATCAATAAGGGGTACATAATAATTTATTCGAAAACAAGTTAAAGTATTAGAAATTCGACAATGCATGATCATCGTAATCTGAATATAAATTCCTTATTTGATGTCTGCGTCTCAGACTGGGTCTTGTTACGGGTGACAGGAGCACAGGTTGAGGCGACGGCGAGCGAAGACGTACAAAGTACTTATCATATACCTTATGTTTTTGTTCTGTCATACCAACAGCGCTATAGGATGGTTTGCTTAGCAAAATCTGATCATGTCCAATCAATAATGCATGAATATGTTTTCCGATGCATAGTCCAATTGCAAACTTGCTATCTTCTGCCACTAAAACAAACCTTTGTCCTATTATTGGTACAGGAGAACCATCTTCATCTCTGTAATGAGTAACTCCGTAAGCATTAATTGATTTAGGAGCATATTTGCAGTAGACTTCCACTGGTAAGGCTGTGGTTTCTGCAAGACAAAATACCTGTGTAGAAATATATACCGTGGCCTAAGTTAGGACGAGGTTTGGCCATAAATCTAGTTGCCAGTTTAGCATGTGAAGTCAAACCACAGCTGGGTCTGGCTTTTCGAATACAAAATTTGAAACGCCCTCTTCCGGATCAAAAAGTATTTTATGTAACTGACTGGAAAGAGAAGTATCTTGTATATAAATTAATATAGATGTAAGCATGAAAGAATTCTAAAAGTATAAGGCAAGGTTTCAAACCATTCCGAAATTTTTCTTGAGCCATGAATTAAAAAATATTACTAATTATGGGAAAGTTGGGTAACCACGGCCAGTCATGAGTGCTGTATCAAAACAAGTTTTGTGTCATTTAAGTTCTACAGAGTTATTCTTTTTTTCTATTTCTCGGAAGCACTGCAATCGCTACATCATCAACAGAAATTTTTGATCTCTTGAACAGGGATAAAAAAAAATTGTATTAGCTTAAGTTTTAAAACAAAATTTTAAACTAATTCGCAAAAAATTAAAAATAATTCTTTTTTTCAAAAATATTATGCTTGGTATTACTGTCTCTAAACATTTTACCACCATCACTTTTATGTTATTAATTTTGTTATTAACGTAAGGTTTTCGAGCCTCTCTAGCCTGTTTTTTTTCTTTTTGTAAGACATTCTGACAAACGCAATGTTCTTTCTTCACGCCTACCCGAAACCTTAACGTTAGATCTAAAAATGTGTATTTTCGAAGTTGAGGTATATATGAAGTAAATAACCTTTTATATTTTAAGCTTTCTTTAAAAATTCAAATTCCGGTTGACATGTTAGAAATAGCAATAATTCTGCGGAATAGAAAAAAGTTGTTGAATTATGTTGAGAATTTTCGTTCAAATTTATACAATTTTTAAATCTTAGTATTTGAAATAGATTTCCCGTTAATCAATTTTATGATAAGATTTGTTCCATTTTCTTGGGTGCTGGGGCTACGTGACATTTTTTTTTGACCAAAATTTGTGGTCCTAAATTAAATTGATTTTTTCCTGTCTAGTATCGAAAATTGCTTAAATATCTGCTCTGCGGTTGCGATTAGAAGCACAAGGATTATAATTAACCTTGTATCTGCTATTTTTACCGATACCGAATCAATTATTAATCAAATCTCTCAGTGGCCGATACTACTCGAATCTCCCCTACTGTGAATTAAGTCTTCGAGAAATTATCTTTTTAGAAAAAACTTTAAAAAGTTAGCCTGATCAATTGGGACGTGATTTTTTGAATAAGCGAATTTTTTATTGGACAGTGTCGAATAGAATATAATTGCACTACAATACAAAATGGAGTATAAATTATACCATAAATATTGTTTTGAGCCTTAAAATTATAA
>NC_046658.1:62219884-62231640 GCF_010883055.1 Belonocnema kinseyi | reverse complement strand
AGATATATTATTATTGTATTTACCATCTACGGAATTAAGTAAACTCGCTATGACTAAGAGCAGAGTATCAATGATGATCCTCATGTCGTGAACGTGGATTGTAATGACGAGTATAAATTATATTTTACCAAATCTTTCTGCATATATACACATTCATCGCTATCTCCTTCCGGTCCAAGAAACTTTATTTCATAGTCATATGTATTTTATGAGGCTTTTTTTATTTCCTAATGGGAAGATCAAATTTTTGGAAAATTTAAAAATGTGGTTTTCAATCATAATGATACAAAATTTAATTAATATATGAATTTATTTAGAAATTAAAATTATTTCTTGAAAAAAAGATCCTACTCGACCTGAGAATATACCGAAAATATTTTTCGTTTAATAAATAATTAATGCAATTTAATTAAATTTATTTCCTTTCCAGCATTTAATGTTTATTCCACTTAAATAGATCTTAATATTGTTTTAAACTCTACTAATTTATTGAAAGAGCATAAAAACAAATATGACATCTATCCAAAGCAAATTGCGTCTATGCTTTTTTCTGTACGTTGTTAAAAATCCTTGATCAAAAAACCTAGTCTACATCGCTAAAATTATAAAATTCAAACTAGAATTGCTCAATCTCTATAATATGCAATTAACAATTTTCAACTTGAAACGCTTAATATAAGAGCTTATTTAAGAGAGAGAGAGAGAGAGAGAGAGCTCTATGATACATTACTAAATAGAAGTATAGTATAGAATTGGAGAGCACAATGAACAGATAAGTTTAAGAAAAGAACGTGACTGTGCAGAATTTTCAGCTGTATTGATACAATACGAAGGCAACATTGTGACACTTTTAAATAAGCTATGTCACCTTTACCAACATGATATACATATTCACAATTTTTTATTGAAAATAAGAAAATTATCTACACACTAAATCTATTTGACCTTACTCATTGCTGTATATGTTATACACATATGTATACTACCCTAAAATGAAAAAACACAGTTAAGCGACATTGTTTTATGAACAAGTTGTTTTTATCAACGGAATCTTGAGAGTAAGCTGTGTCTGTCTATCATAATTTAAATTAACATTCCGAATTATTGATAATACAAATAAATGCTTAAAATTGCAAATATTGATAAAATTCAACAAATGCAATGGAAAAATACATGGAAATGACTTTTTCGGTGCTTGAAATTGGTGTCAGAATTAAAGTACTTCGCGAAATACAAGAAATACAAGAATGTACGCAAAGAACTTTGGAAATCTTTTGTGTGTAAAAAGTGGCCGAGCAAGCTTCTTGTTACCAAATCAAACCTGCGCTTGTGCTTTACGTAAGGCCTTAAGTTGTGAATATGCCTAGTCGAGGAAAGACCTTAAAACCAAGAAAGCCGTAAGTGACACCATCACTCAGAGAAATGTCCATTTCTCTGAGTGATGTGAAAAAAGGATGTTTGTTTATATGAATATAATTTTTTCCTAAATTTAATGTTAAGAGGATTTTAATTTGTCGTTACAGGAATCATTTTGCGCCAAGAGCTTTCTTTATCCAACTAAATTTATCTAATCTTGCAGCGAAATAATTCTATTCGTGTAAGAACAATTGTATGTGGCTCAAAATAAATCAGAAAAGAGGATCATGCTTTTGTTTCAAGACAACGTTTTATCAGAGTGATTACCAGTAGTCACCGGTTCTCCCATCATCACCCCATGCCTACCATGTTCCAGAAAAATCCTCAAGTACATTTTCTAATAGACATTAATTCTATAATTATATATATTTTCAGTTTGGACGGCAGCATCAAAAATTTAAGTAAACAACACTTTTACATAATTCTGAAACAAAACCAGATGCTACATTCGTGAAAAATGATAATAGATGGCTAAACAGCGGATTTGGTATGTTTCTTATAACTGAAAAAATGTGTACCAAGGAAAATATTCCTTCAAAAATGATTGCATTGTCAAACTACAGACATACTGAATTGATGAAAACTGGATAGGTGTAAAATCATATCAATGGGATACCTTCTATTATAAATTATAAGAATATAAAAATATAGATCGTCCTCGAAATCACAAGAAACTAAGAACATTTAATGTTTCGTTTCGAGAATTGTAGACCCGAGGCATAATACTTTTCAGGAAAAAAAGTCTTGAGCAATTCTCGAGGAAGAAGGGTAGAGCATTGGCTTCAGAAAAAATGTCTAGGCTGCCAGATGGGAATGTGGTAAGCAGAGCAAAATTACGTTCACTAATAAACACGTAGGTCCGGTTGGCTGAGTTACTGCACCAGCCAACCCCAAGGCGAAGTTGTCCCATTATTAAGCGTTTGAATACACGATAAGAGAAATCACGACTGTTTTGGACGGACATTGTTCGTTTCGCGGACAGCTCGCACACACGTTGTGTTCACATATAGAAATATACGAATCCAAACACGCATGGTACTTATGCTGTTCGCTGGACGCACACCAACATTTCTCGGTTCGGAAATAGAGGGTGAAACAACACTTGCTTGGGTGGAGCGCTTAAACTTCCATACGTGCCTTGTGTAAAAGCCAAAGCTACAAGCACATCACATGCACAAATAAAGCGCATGTAAATATAGCCGGAAAGAGAAGATCAGTACAATAGCTTATGTGCTTTGTGAATCTGGGTCTAACTATATTCAGCGATCTGCTATAAAAAAATTTCTTGTATCTACATGCAGTGATTTTGTTTTGTTTAAATAAAAAATCTACTCAAACATTCAGTAAATCAAACAATTATTTATTTTAACACAGTGGTACAATCAATATGTTTTAATTTACGATAGAACATTTCACGGCTCGTAACTTAAGAAAAAAATATATGTGGGCTCCCGCATGAAAGGGCCCTTATAGCCGGTATAAATTTGCGTATCAAGTCAGATATCTGGTTAAACTCTCGGCATTTTAAGTCCAAAACGAACCCTCTAGGTTGATATACGAATAGCTCTCAAGACATAATTATAGTGACAATAGGTTTAATATAGTAGCTAGTATCATTCTCCACTCAAACTTGAGAATAATAATTTTGGCCCAGACTTAGAAAAACGCAAATATATCGTAAACAAGAACCAACTTTAAGGGCTCTTTTCATGAGAATGCCCACATATAATGTTACTTTAAATCCGAAAAGTAATATAATACGGAATCTCAAAAACTGAAACATTTCTCTAATTCAAAACTTTTCAGCATTGTTCTCATTTTGTAACACTTTGATTGAAGGTCTTTCAAGCAGTTAAATAAAGATTCTACCGTACTCGCTTAGTGCGAGAATTACGTACGGTCGTTCGCAATTAATTAATTTGAGGGTAATTGTCGATCTCACAACTATAAAATAGATGATGAACAACGGAACCATCTACAGTGTACATGAATATTCTACATCAATGTATTCTGTCAAACATCCGTCACATGTGAGTTCCGTATAAAATAAAATACAACAGAAGTATGACAATGATATATAATTTTTTAATTAAATTAATATATTAATTAGATAATCGTCTTTCTATTACAGTAATATATACATAATTCATACAACAAGCAGAACCATAAATGAATCAGCCTGGTGAAATTGTAGTACGCTCATTAAACACTAACGCTTTAATTTAGTTAGTGCTTTAGATTTAATTTTATTGAATTTGAAAACATCTAAATGTTAGCAAATAAATATAGTTACGGAAATACTCTTCTAGACTTTAATGCACCAATTTTGGAGGTACCGAAACATCGATATTGTTGAAATAATGTTATCAAAAATTAAGAAATCTTTCCGATTCGTTCACATTTGGCAAGTTTGGAAATATTATTGATGCTTATTTTGATTGAATTAGGGCTTCTTGAAATATCGACAAATTATTCAAATAACCACAGTTCCCCTCAAAGTAGTTAACTTATACCGAAACTTTTCATTTATTCAAAATTACCTTGTGTTTGATGCCTTATATAGTAATTAATGGGGAATAAAAGTACACTGTCAGATACAGGACTAGAAACTAATCCACCCAAGGGAGTACCTTTAGGTCGGTGCTTAGTGCAGTGCATTTGGCCTGTCTATTACTCAAGCGCGTGGCGCCATGGGACATTAGGACACTATTGGTACATTATCAGTGGGCATTAATACGAGCCCGAGCCGTCTCGCACTATCGCGTTGCACGCTAAGATAATTACGGGGTGAAATATTGTTTTGTAAGGCAACACCGTTGATTATACGGCCACGTTGGAAACGTTTCCTCTTCATCTCAACCTCTCATTCTCATTCCTCCTCTTCCCATACCACACGTGGAGTGTGCACCACTCTCGCCAATTTCCTCTGTCTTTCCCTTCGCCAATCGCTTTTCAGTATGCAGCGTCCATTCCCTCGATTCTTCCTCACATCCTCACTACTTCTCCACAAGCCACTCGACCTTTCCATCCAGCGCTTCACACACGCTTGCCTGCACCTGGAATTCGACGGGTTGTTCCGGTATGAAGATTTCAATTTGTCCGTCGGAAAGGGCGGAATTCGTTTCAAGTTTTGACGCTGGAATAGGGAACATCGAAATCACTCCCTTCGAATCTTTACCTGATTTTTGTGTCCTCTGCCGACGAAATTTTGTCGCCTCTTTTTATTATATCTTCTCGTAATGCAGTTTTTATCCTTTCCCCCATTCAACTATGTAAAGATGATTAATTTGCATTCTTTCCAAATCTTTAGTTACCACTCTTATGCATTTTCAATTATTCATTCATTTGAATCTAGGTTTACATTCCTTTGACAATTTCTTTCTTTCCATACTTTTTCGTCATCTACTTTCGACCTCTAAATCTCTTCCATTCAAAGTAAGAGAATTTGCATAATTCCTTCAACTTCGTATATCTTCCTGTTATTATCCTAACTAAGAAAATATTATAATAATTATATTATTATTAAATTATTATACTATATATCTCCTAGTATAATCAATTGTCTAAACCCTAAAGAGCTGCATTCCTATGATTTCATTTCTTTTCTTTTCGTTCTTATAGTTTTCTTTCTTGGAACCATTCTTCGTTTCCATTCATACTAAAAAAATGTGATTTTGATATCTGTTTTCTCTCTATTTCACTCCGTCAAATAATCATTCTTTAATTTGTTCAGTGTATTTACAAAAAGGTTTAAGAATAACCTCATTCTCTGATCTTAAATATGCTTTCTATAATGCAATTTCCGTTATACCACATCCATATTAGAATTTTTTTTTATTTACAATACTTTGTTACCTTACATTATTTTATTTAATATTCCTTTCTTCAACCTAACTTTTTAAAGGATGTGTCTATTCGTCTCGAAAAATTAAGGGAGTTGGAAAATATATAAACTAGACATTGCAAAAATTCGGGAAGACTAACCAAGCCTATGCAAAATATTGGACTAGCCATGCCGAATTGCGGGACGACGACACACTTTGTTTTCTGTTATAATTTTTTTTTCTTCGGACAAATAAGTATGATGATTCGCTCAGAATCTCTGCAAACCGTTTGTTTCATTCATTTATGCTTCTTATTTTTTTATTCACCTAAACCTATATACAAGGAATTTCAGTCTCTGTGGATTTCCTTAATTTTTTTACTGTCTCTTATTTCTTCTCATGAATTCATTTTATTCATCTTTAGCCTTCTTTTTCCCTATAAATTAGGTTCTACATTTATTTAGTCTATTTCGTTGAAATTTCTTAATCCTCTTTTACATTCTGCGCCATCAGAACTAACGAAATTGGATTCCGAAGGTGTCGAAAGTACAAGAATGGCGTACCAAATTGAAAAAGAATATTTCTAGGTTGCTTTGACACCCTAGAAATAGTTAGATGAGATGAATGGGAGGGGTCAAGAGGAGAACAGACAGTCCTGAAGAGGAAGGTGCTAGCTGATGGAGGGTGAGAGAGTGTCGGATCCCAAGGGTTGATTTACACGCCATTCTACACCAAGCGGGCACCACCACTCCTGTACAGTGTACTCCATACTCCATGGGGTATATCAGCCTCGTCAAGTTTCTCTCCCAGTCCCCCGAGTCGATAACTCGAGGATACCGAACTCCAGTTGGCTGTACAGAGGCACCGGTAAGGCAATAGCTTGTCACTCGGCCTCAACTCTACTTGACCAGGTTATCCCGAAACGTTCACTGAAAGTCCCGTCCTGTTCGTCCGCGTTAATACGTGTCTTGCAACTCAACGGGATACTGAAACTTCGTTGATTCCCTTTCTCACCAACTCGATCGGGAATATGAAATGTTGAATATCTCAGTGGATGGAGATTATTGTTTCTAATGAAAAATTCAGCAATTACGTCGAATTTAATTTACAATTACTGGAGAAAAAATTCTTTTTCTGCTGTTCTAGATTTGCATGCAGTAGAAGTAGATATTTCTTTTATAACTATGAAGAGTAATCAGCTCTAAGATAATTAACAGAAGCAGTATCACTTTCTGATAATAAAAAATCTAGTAGAAGATCTAACTTACCATCGGACCAGTGGGTGCGAAGAATATTTTCAAATACCTATGATTTAAATAATACTGAAATGTATATTGTTGATATAGGTTGCTTTAGTAATTAATATAACATACAATGACCATGTAAACTCTTTTTTACATAACAATAAAGTTATTATAAGTTAAATATTAAGAAATTATACAAACCGTGGATGAAATATATGTGTAGAATGCAAGTTTAAAAGAAGAAGTGTAATGATTATTAAAAATTAATTTACAAGAGGAAAGATGAGAGAGTAAAAGAAATGAGGAAACTCCATGAATCATTTATAAGAGAAAATAAGTAAAAATTAAATTAAAATTAGCTTTGAATAAAAGAAGCTAAGGTTGCAATAGGTTAGAAATCAAACGCCTTTTCTACTTTGGATGTTGAGAAAAGGGAAATTGCATTAGAGAAAGCCGATTCAAGGATGGAGAATGTGGTTCGTCCCGCCTTTTACCCCAACCATCCTGACGAGATTAAAGGATATTCAATATAAGGAGAGAAAGGAAGGACAAAAAGAATATCAAAATGAAAATTTGGTAAATTTGGACTGCCAAAGAAACGCAAATCTAGACTTAAATGAAAGAAATTTTAAGAGATAAGGGCCTTGAAACTAGTGATTTGAAAATATTTAAGTGTATAGTCCATTTATCTAAAATAGGATGCGTTTTCAATTAGTTATTAATATCAAGCCATAGAGATATTTCAAAATTTTATCGTTTAAGTGATGTGTTTTCTAAACCGGAAAAAGTTTAAATCAACAATCAACTGGCATCAACTCGAAGATTGCTGGGAACTATTATTCGCGTGTTTTCGCATTGAACACTCTAAGGCAACACACAAGGGACTTTCAAAGTCTAAAAGAAATCGCAATTCAAGCGTTTCTTATCGTGGAAAACTTTTATCGCTCGTAACGGAAAGTTCCCACGCCTTTTTGCTGTGGTGTGAGTTTCTTGTGTGAAATGCATCTCGAGCTAAAAGACTTTCGTTTCCAATAATCAAATTGCTATAACTTTCCGGAGTCAATAAAATTCAGAACTTTTGAGTGCATGAATATTTAAACAAGTGACCATTTATATTTGAATTTATACTTAAAGTCTTATTTAGGTATTTTAATAAATTGCAAGAGATATATATAATGTCATCATTATAACTGCAAAAAATCTTTATTTAAAAAAAAAGAATCCTTGATCAAAAAACCTTGTCTGTATCGCTAAAATAATAAAATTCAAACTAAAATTGCTTAATCTCTATAATATGCAATTAACAATGTTCAACTTAAAACGCTTAAAATAAAAGCTTATTTAAGATTATGTTCTTAAGCCTAAGAATATAATATTTTAGTTATAGTTAAATACAGATTTAAAGTTTTTTAATAATTAGTGATTGGAAATGAAATTCTAAACATAGAAATGTGGCACAAAGGAAATAATTTTTTAAGGAAATATCGACCTTGTATTTTGTTATGCGACTTCTTATGAACGGAAACTTATACATTTATCAAATAAAAATTTAAAAAGTTTAAATTCTAAAAATTTAACCAAAGTTTCTTATTTACTACCATTCACAAGTTCATAAAATTTCTGAAATAATAATTATTTTAAATATTATGAGCGCTATATATATATAATTATATGGTTGAATTTGTATATAACCTAAACAACCTAAAACGTGCTCTGGCAATCCATATTCGACCACTGGTTTTTTTTGGAATTTCAAAAAAAGGCTATCATTTAAAAAAAAACATTTAATTCTTTCTAGCCATTGAAGTAGCGTTTAAGTATAAAGAAAATAACCAAAATTAGCCGAATTTTTGGTTTAAAAATGTTAGTCTAACCAATGCAATATATTAAGCAAATATCAGATTTCTGTCGATTTCATCAGGAACACTATTACAGATATTATATTTAGAATTAATTTCTCTTCTGAAAATACCTAATGTCTTAGAGTCTATAGTTTACAGTAACTGCATTATTATAGTATTGATTATATTTTTAATATAATTCATTTGTACAGTAAAAAATATCGTAGATATAGTAGATATAGTAATAAAGTAGAAGTAACTTTAGAAGTTAGCTGATCGAGCCCTAGGCTTTAAGATTTGCATTTATTCAATTTTAAATTATTTAAATGATAGATTAAAAAATAAACTGCTAAAATCTCTAGGACTTTAATTAAACGGTTGCTCTAGATCAATCAGTTAAATTTGGCGACTCTCAAATTTCTAAGATTTTTATTTTTTGAATTCTCATATGCTCACAAATTTTAAAATTGCTTAACTGATTTATTTTTAATGAGTCACAATTCCTAATTTTGAAAAATAGGTAATTCCAACATCAAATCAATATTTTTGAAATATTTAAAATGTTAATTTGTAAAGGCTTCCAAATTGTTAATTATTAACTTCTGAACAATTTTATATTGAAATCATACAAATTCAAATACTATTAAAGTGTTACAAATTGTAGTTTGACCTAATCATTAAACAGTTCATTTTAAAACTTTTGAAGTTTTGCTTCTATTTTAAAATTGTTAAATACAAGGTGCGTACACCTTCAAACCAAAACTAATACTAATTCTAATCTTGAGCGTCTAGAATATTTAATAATACTTTTTCTTTTTTATTAGAATCACCTGAGAATATACCGAAAATATTTTTCGTTTGATAAATAATCAATGCAATTTAATTAAATTTATTTCCTGTCCAGCATTTAATGTTTATTCCACTTAACCAGATCTTAATATTGTTTTAAATTCTACTAATTTATTGAAAGAACATAAAAACAAATATGACATCTATCAAAAGCAAATTGCGTCTATGCTTTTTTCTGTACGTTGTTAAAAATTGGCTTGAAGTACTCGGGTAAATTTCCAAAACAGTGCTGGGTTGAAAAATATACGAGCTTCTTTGGCATACAATTCAGAGAGTGCCCACCCGCCGTCACACCGGGGGCGACGGTCGCTTAAATAATAGATTTTTAATCCGAGCCTACGAGGAAGAATAACTGCCCTAGGAAGAGGCGTGCGATTCATTCCCTCGAGAAGGCCTCGTGGGATGAGTACTTTCCCTTTTTTCTTATTTTTTAATATTTTTTTTAAAGAAACGTAGGAGGGATTAAGATCCCAGCCACTCTGGCCAGGGCCTCTGGCATTTACGTGCTTTTAGAATCGTAAGAGGTCCTGTGTGCAAACAAGGGAGATCGGGAGAAGAGTCTCAATGCTCCAGCGGAATTCCATTATAGCTAGAAGTGACGGTGGATTAGGCTTCCCAACTAAATCGAACCAAGCCGACGCTCAAGTCTAATGAGGTTCAGGGCTCATAGTTCATAATTGTAGGAGGCAGCATTCTCTATCCACTATCTAATTTAAAAATTTCTTCATTAAAGTTCTTCTTTTGTTAATCTCTTAATCGATTAGAAATTTGTTATAAGAATTCACAAAATCCATATTTTTTCACTAAATATATTTGGTTTTACTAGCAGGAAATCGTTCCACATGAAACAATTTTAGATCAGGTGAAAATTGCAAAAGTACAATACTTCAAATAGAATAAAAAGGAATTCAATTTTTATGATTGCTAGATAAAAGCGTCTATAACTGCATGCTTTGAAAATTAAAATATATGAAATTGGAAAATTGTTAATTAGAAATTTTTTTATTATAAATGAACAATCTCGAAAATGAATGATGAATGATAAAATTTCGAAAATAGGATAGTTTCAAAATGTTAAAAATTGCATAATTTCAGTTTAGAATTTAAAAAAATAGATAATTTAAAATTAAAAGAAATTGTGAAAGTGTAAATGTTCACAATTATAAACTTTTAAAGTTAAAAAATTTCAAAGAAACGTTTAAAATGAACACATTTTATTAGTAAAGTAAAAAATGAACGAATGTCTACTACGGAATGTTGAAAATGAAACAAATCCTAACTTTATTGAAAACTAAAACCCTTTAAAATTTGAATTATTTCAAATAAATTTAAATCATTAAATGTTGTAACCATTCAAAATTATATTAATTATTCACTTACAGCAATAATTTTAAACAGTTCTATATAAATCTATTTTTAATTTCAAATTACACAATTTGAAACTTTTTAATCTCAAATAGTTTACTTTTTTAAATATCAAGAAGAAATCCAATAAATTCCAATTTTGGAAATTGTACCATTTTTACCCCTCTAACTAAATTTTTTTCAGAATGGAGTTAAAAATGTTTAATATTCTGAAACATTTTAAAATGACCTGTAATTCAATGCTCGATGCTTGATAAATGTGAAGTTTGAATTTCATCAATTATTGTTTCAATTGCTGGGTGTTTCAAATTAATTTTGGCGGCAATTTAATTCAAAATTGTTTCATCACAAATCCTTTCTACTGAAAATTATATGACAATTAAGTCTTTCAATTTGATATAGTACGACTGTGAATAATTAAAAAAAACAGACAGGTTTGTACGTTTAAAATGAAAGTCATAAAATTGATTCTTTAAAAAAAAATTCAGTTTAAAATTGACTATCACGCATTCAATAACATATTTTGCATTTTTTAAAGATTTAAAAGTGAATTTCTTTGAACATTTTTAATATCTGAATTTTACACTTAAATATATGTAGAATTCAAAACAGGAATCCTCCATAAATGCGGACATTTTATAATAAATATTTTTAAATTTAAAGTTTAAAATTAAAGAATGTTAAATATTGTAAATCTGTAATGTTGAAACATTCCAAATACCATGAACATTATAATTTCAAATTGGAAGCATTAAAAATTAATGCATTAAAATTTTATGCATTATGAATTAAAAAATTTAAAACTTCATTTCATACTTAAGTAATTTCAAATCACGCTTTTTAAAATTCTCTCTTTTTAATCTAAAGTGCAAAATTAATAAAGCTAAGAATCAATGATAAACATAAGAGCACAAATTCTGACATATTGAATTAATCGTTGATTATTATATATATATATATATATAAATAATTAAAAATTTGTCATAAGGACAACCGCAAGATTTCGCCGGGAGCGGGTGCAAATCTGAAAAATTGCACCCGCTTCCAGCGAAATCGCGGTAAAATTTCAGCCATAACCACGTCTCACAACCGTGAGATAGGTAGTTACAGTCTGCAAAGGAATCAATACGACGATCCAGCAAAAGCCTCGTGCACCCTAAGAACACGGAGGGACCCAAGGACAACCGCCTTCTGCATTTTTCCCGCAAGTGTTCTAG
>NC_046658.1:62206727-62219784 GCF_010883055.1 Belonocnema kinseyi | reverse complement strand
GGAAAAATGCAGAAGGCGGTTGTCCTTGGGTCGCTCCGTGTTCTTAGGGTGAACGAGGCTTTTGCTGGATCGTCGTATTGATTCCTTTACAGACTGTAACCACCAATCTCAAGGTTGTGAGACGTGGTTATGGCTGAAATTTTACCGCGATTTCGCTGGAAGCGGGTGCAATGTTTCAGGTAAGCACCCGCTCCCGGCGAAATCCTGCGGTTGTCCTTATGTCAAATTTATATATATTTATATATATATTCCGAATGGGAGAATTTTGATTCATTATCATTCCTGAATAGTGGAAAAAATCGTAGAAGTATTTGTGTAATTTGAGTCACGCCAAAATGAACAAAAATAATTGAATTGCAGGATCTGAATCCAGGTTTATTTTTACATTTTGCAAAGTCGTTGAAACTGCAGGTTAGAGCTTCTGCCGCCGCGCTTTAGTAAGAAAGAACGTGCAAAACATTTATCTCGAATCAAGGTAAAAGAGACCGCAGGGAGAGAAAATGTTTTTGTATCCAACCAGGGCACATTCTCCCTACATTCATTTTCTCTATTATATAATCCATCATTGTTTCTCACTGTCTAAACGCCGTAAAAATGAATTTATTAGTACAACGCCTCTAAGTGGTAGACTCACATAAAAAGTTTTCAAAATCCTCAATTTTCTGTATTTTTTTATTTTAGGATGAAATCTTTGGTGCCAAAATAGTTCGAAATTTTATTTTTCAAAATGAAACTTTATTTTTTTTTCTGTACAAAATAATTGTATTCTATCTTAAAACTTATATTTAAGCAAAACGTTTTGATGAATTTCAATCTCTTTTTCTACTTATTTTGACATCACGGGACCTGGGAAACTTCAGAATACATTCGCGTGAACACTTGGGTGAGGTCGATAGCTCCGGAAAACTTTTCTTACATTATTAAATATCAAGGTCCATTTCTCAGGATGAATGGCAAGGATGCGTGAGAAAAGAGATAAGGAAATTTAAGAGTGAGGGAGTTTCAAACGAAAGAGGGCCATATGAGTTTGCTACCTAATGGTTGCATAATTTTGTAGGTATAAATAATGTAGGTAGTAGATCCTCTGAATCTTTGATAGACTCAAAGGAATTTGCGAAGCTAAAAGAAAGGAAAGAAGAAGCAATATAAGTCAATACAATTTTAAGAAATAATGTGAAAGTCTCTTCCAAATTTATTTCTTAAGAATCCTTTAGAAGTTTAATTAGACTCAACTTTAACATCTATTTAAAACTTTGTTACAAGAAAATTAATTTAGAGGACTGAAAACCCTAAATATTGAGAAATTAAACTATTCATCAAATTAATGAATTTCTTTGATTTTAATTACAGGTATTTAATTTGCTTTGCAGATGACCTACGCACTCAAAAAATTACATCGTTGGTTTGAAAAATTAAAAAGCAGATGGAAATATTAAAAACAAAAAGACAACTTTTTTTGTCCTACAAGTACATTGAACTAGAAACTTATCAATTTAATAAAAATTATTTTATTAAAATAATACTTCATTGAAAGAATTAGAAAGAAGATCGTGAGATAATTCACACCAATGTCAGGAAGTTTGAAGGCAATAGAGTTTATATTAAAGTTATGAGTCTAGTTATTATATATTTTTCCTGTGTCGCATGAAATAGAAATTGAAATATGGCACAAATTACGAGCGAGTAAATGAATCGTGAACAATAAGAATAATGTTAGTTACAATCGAAAAATGATTTGACATGGAGTTGAACAAAGGCCACGTCTAAGTGTTTTGGAATTTCGGTGAAAATAGCGGGATTTTTTCTGCATGAAGAGCAGGACCTGGAAAAGGAAGTATTAATACCAAAATATCAGTAGGAATAGCCAATTGCGTGAGACGTGGGGGAGGGAACAATCTTACTATTTATTATTTTGGGAATTTTAGTTTCCAGAAAATGCGCGATTTAGTGTTTCATAAGTTATTTTGGCAATGTTAAAAAAAGTTACATATTAGCTTGATCGAAATATAAAAGACTTTCCCCCTAAAATTAAATTCAAATGATAAAAAATGTACAAGAAAAAAATGAATGTTTAATTTATAGATAAGTTTTAAGCCAATGGTTAAATTTTCAACCAAAAATATTCATTTTCTCCTCAAAAAGAAGAATTTTTAAGAAGGTACGTGAATTTTGTACCGAAAAGTATATATTTTTAACAAAAAAATGAGCTTTTTACTATTGAAAATTAATATTCAGCTAAGATTAGAAACTATTGATAAAAAAATCAATTTTTAACTAAATAATGGCAGTTTTAAATAAAAAAGAAAAATTGTTTAACAAAGAGATCAATTTTAGAAACAAAAAGACCCATTTTCATCAAAGAAGTTGACTTTCCAAAAAATAAGTATTTTAGTCAATTAGGAAATAACTTCATGTTAAATGTAGAGTTCTAAAGACAAAAAGGTGTGTTTTCTACTAAAAATTTGATTTTTCACCGAAAAATATCTGATAGAGCTATTTTTGGACTTCAAAATGACCTACTTATTTTTGCGATTCACATTTGTTGAATTCGAAATATCGTTCGTCAGAGATTCACAAATAAGGTTGACATGACTCGTGTGGATTGAGTACAACTATATGTTTCACGTAGATTTTGGCTCGTTGAAACCGAATCTGGTCTCATAAATGCTCGATCACCTAAGGTTCGCGAGATATCCTAACCTAAATGTGATAAGAATACTGTTTTTCGTTAACCTTGATGTTACGTCACATCTCGAATAGAATTTTTTTTTAGTTAAGGATATCTCGCGAACCCTACGTGATCGAGCATTTATGGGACCAGATTCGGTTTCAGCGATCCAAATTCTACGTGTAACACATATTCATACTCAATCCACACGAGTCATGTCGACCTTCGTAATTGTGAACCTTTGACGTTATCAACCAAATAATTAAAAATCCATCAAAAAAGGAAGGTTTAACTAAAACACATCAATTCTTAACATAACATAATTTGAGAACTAACTTTATAACAAAAATAGTTTGATTTTCTTTTTGAAATTCTATAAATTCAGTTCGAATTTAAATGAAAAAGCGATAAAAGAGGTAATAGTGGAAGCACTTTAAAGCCTGCGACAAATAAATAGGAATTTTTATCATTCATATACCAAAGAATGATAGTTTGAGTAAAAACTGAAGTCCAGTTTTATTACTTTTAAAAATGTAGGTTAAAAAACTGACAATTTTCGTTTGTAAGACTGAAGACTTGTTATAAACACATTTTGTTATCTAAAACCTTTTTCCCAAAGATCCCTAAATTCATAAATTTTATGTCAAATGGGGGTAGGGGGGGGGGGGGGCTTAACGGGTCATGGAGAATTGGACAGCATCTTACATAGGGCGGCTTGCTCTAAAATTAAAAAAAAAGGCCGTACGTAATATGCAGCTGATTCCTTACATCGTTAGAATAAATGTTTGATTAAAATTGCAGTCCTCTTAAACAATTTTAATAAAATTAATTCCTTCCGCAAAACTACAAAATTGTACTAAACAAATTTATTAATTAATCAGTTGGGTAGATGTTATTTATTGATTAGAATTTAATATATTTTTCGTGTCATAAATAAGTTGTTTTTCTTTAAACATAGTGATTTCGTGATAAATTCTCTGACAGAGTTGAGCAACGTTATTTTTGTTTTTTATTTTCCAATACTGAATTCTCGGATATTAAAAGATTTGTATATTTTATATATATTATATGATATCAAATAAACATTTTCCCTAGTGAAATATAAAGGCGATGGAAAAGTGAATTGCTTTCCTAAAGTTGACATATGTCAAATACGGAATGCCAGCTTATCGGGCATTGTTGACCAGACCGCAGATCATTGGTTCGGAGCCGCTTGAGTGTTTTCGTGTGTTCTGTTTGGTGAAACAGTGGCATCATGTTTCAGGACCGAACCGGATAAACCGAACAGCGTTTGGATATACGCGTATTGGTGTCGAGTGCAGATTGGTCAGTGCTTAGTTGCCTATGGCGTACCATTCTGTACTATGGTATCTATGTGCCGACTGTCTGTTATTATGCAGAAAGAGAGTGGTAGAGAAAAGGGGGCGGGAGAGGATCAGAGAGGCAGAATGAAAGGAGAGTTGGGGTGTTTCAGTGCTGTGAAATACATGGCTCAATACTTCGTTGCTGCACGCTTTGTCGCGGTCAACCCCAAACTCACCCACAACTCTAATTGTTACACGAGGCCTCGGACGCCTCGTGTTCGTGTCGATACCGTCGGCAAAACGCGAATATCGCCAGATACGATAGGTGCGTATACTGGAAGGAGGAATTGAACATATACAGAAAAGTTGTATAGGAGTAGACGGAAAAGTGCTTGCTATGAAATCGATTGTAATCACACCTCAGGCAAAAATTCAAGCTGGATGAATTGGACGAAACTCGTTGGCTGACTATAGTCGGATTTTTCTACTTGCAGCGCGCAACGATGTTTAAGGTAGAAAAGAATGACAATCAGTGGTTTGGGTAGACTTGTGAAGTGCTTTAATTTGTAGAACATCATACATGATTTCTAAACTGAACGTTAATTTTATCTAGAATTTATAATCTAACTGTTATTATTTTGAAATACTTGTCATCCGGAAATTTTTCCACCCACTGTTTTCTTCTCAACCGGGAAAAAATATTTGGTCTTGATTTTGTCATAAATGTCTTCAAAATGTCCTCAAGACCATGATGTTTGGTCTCATCTCACTAATTAGACGTTGGAGATGTACAGAATCCTCCTGGCTTAATGGCAATTGCTATGCCAAAAGAAGACCAGATGGGCTTGTCTTGAGACACGGAAGGATAATTTGTGTATTGGTTTTATTCCTACCGACAGAGCTTCCACTTAATGATAAGTCGAGATCAAACATTTGACATCTGTGAAGGATTATAATTTTACAACCGATACAATTTTCAATTTTGTAATAACTGAATTTTTAATTTAAAATTTAGAACTTGTTAGTTTCAACAAGTAGAGTCACATGATATTGTCCATAAAAAGAGTAAAACTGTCATTGTATACAAGTATCTAATGAACTGTTGGAGATAGTAAGAAATGGGGAACATTATCAGATTCGCTATTCAAAGAACACAATTATAGCGGATAAAAAACTTATTCATACATAAGCAATACCATGATGATAAATAATATAAACATAAAGCGAGTTATTGATGGTCCCCGAAGGCATTGATAGCCTTTCGACTTATCTTCAAATTAAAAATCTGTCAGGCTTTTTCTAAATCAAATAATATTGTCTCAAGATATAAAGTTCTGTCTTTAAGTACTATTCGACTTAAGACATCAAAATTAGTCTAATTCCATTGCACAAGCTAGATTCACAAAATATCTTGAAATTGTCTTTGATTGGCCTTACCCAAGACAAAATCAAGACTAAATATTTGTACGTAGGCAGTATCGACTAACTACCGCTTATAGTAAATTATTTATATAAATTTATTCATGTCATTTCAAACATTCTATCTTATCACATGTTCCAGTTGAGACCCTTACCATATTAGCCATAAGAAAAATATTTTTCAAGCGTCCTACTACTGTTCAAATACTTAGTAAAGTCAAGATATTTTTTAGCAAAATCTCAAAAATAGTTTTTTTTAACGTTTCGCAATTCCCAATTGATTTAGGTGGCTTAAGCTTTTGGACGTAGTGTACAAAAACTTTTCAGGAACTAAAATTTTGCTTTCTTACAAAATACTAAGAAATCAAAAATACTTTTAGATTCAATTATCTTCTTACAGTGTAGCTAATAATAATTTACAAGTGTCTTTCAAAAATTTGTTTCTTTAGGTCGAATGTGGGTCCAATTTTCGAAATTAGTTTTTGAAGATAAAAGCTTATGTAAAAGCCTGATAAGCAAATTTTGAAAGTCCATATTAACACTAATTATTGCAGAAATAATGTAGAAAATTTTTCTTAATGTATAGTAATTTTTGGAAATAGAAAGATAAAAATCAAGCCAACGAGGTGAGCAAGCGTTTCAAGAAAGAGTCTCAAAGGCTACAGGGTTGAATAGTAATTTTTCTTATCATTAAGCAGTTTTTTTTCGATATTTATAATAAGTAAATGAAACTTTTTCTTTGATTGTACAATGTGGATGTTTATCATACATGCCAAATTTACACGGTTACGAATAAATATTGTGTCAGTGTGAACCTATATGACCATATGAACCAATTTATCGATTATAAAATTGTTTTGCCTAATTATTCTCAGCGAAATAATGTTATAAGCAATTATGTAATTTAGACTCTGCGTACGAATTATTTAACGAAAATATGAGGCGTGAGCGAATCTTGGTTTAAAAAATAAAGATAGAAAGCCAAAAAAAATATTCGAAGAGAAGTTGTTTTAGTTCCTTTGCCATAGAGAACGGATGAAGTGTACGAAATTTCAGCTGAATTGAGGTCGTTTTTGAATGAAGGGTCGATGTTAATGAAGAAGAGTCGTGGCGAGAAAAGGAAGAGAAACCAACAGATGTAAAAGAGGCACAGCCAAGTGACGAGAAAGACCGCTTGGCGGTGGCTGAACGCATTTCTCTCATTAAAAATAATTTCATATAAATAAAAGCAGATGGTAAATTTTTGCGAACGACGTTTAAATCTTTTTCAGCTAGCATTTAATTTCATGTATAATCAAATTTTAAGTGTCCTAAACTGATATAAAAAGAAGCCTTTTATGTTTATCTGTAAATCTTGTCGAGTTTTCCATTTTATAACTGTTGACATATTCACAAATGACGTTTAAAGGATATAAAAATACTTTTCGAGTAATATCCTTCATTAAAATGATACCTTTTATTTTATTAATAAGAAACTCTTTCTTTAGAGGTGCATGTTTCAATTAAGGGGATTTCTTTTTTTTGTGTTTAAAAATGGTGCCTTAATTCAAGAATTGTTTCTTAGGTTTCTTATGTTTGATATTTCATATTTATAAAATAAAAGCTTCAATATTTCATAACTTTATGTGATATCTATGTAATTTTTCCTATTATTATTTTAACATTACGAATTAATAGAGTTTTTCTCTAAATATTAATTTTATTCGAAGTTTTTCAGTTCATAAGCACTGCAGTTTCAAATTCTTAAACTGTTTGTCTTTTATGTATAGATTTTTTAAATTTTGAATGATTAAAATTTTGAAATTTCTTTTTATCCGAAATATTGAATATTCCTGGAAAAATAACACAAACTTTTACACTCACTGAACTCTCAAGGTGCTTATACTCAGTTCTTAACTCATCGTATTTGATCAATGAATTAGAATAGAGATAGACTTCAAAGAATTTCAAATATGATTTGGTTTACGAAAGTTAAATAAATACATTTTTGAAATCAGAAAGCATGATTTCTCTCTCTTTACAGCGGAAGTAATATGTCAACCCTACCTGCATATTTTCACATTTCACACAGAATTAGCATTAACTTACAATGGGGAAGTAAACTTATACGAACAAGACAAGATGATGAAAATATGTAACGAGTAAAATGTCTCTAAAAGTTTCTTCCCAGAAGGGGTCGCACTCGCCGAGCGCATTTCTACATTTAGAACAGGTTACGCAGAGTTAAAACAAGAAACTCTTGGATTTGTTAAAGTTAACTTAGCGTCACTTACTTTGCACTCTTGGTACACCGTGTCTTTGTAGCCACGCATGCATATATTTGAGTCGCTCTACAGAACTATACTCAGAAGGAACGCAAACTTTTATAATGCACCCCAAGGTGCACTAGAAAGGCACCATAGGGTTTTACATAACAAAATAGAATGTAATACTTTCTACTAGTATATGCACTCAGTCGCATAGAGATTGCCATATTATATGGTTTCATTAACACTTTATTGACCATGCCGCTGAGTTGGGTTATAAACGAGGGTAGAAAGCTGGCTGGGCGATATTTCACGCGAATTATTGGTTAGCGAAAACGCTGACTTTGCCGATTTAATCGGTTCTCGTATTTATTGCTTGGTATCCTTCGCAAAACGATGCCTGCGCGTTGGTTTTTGCCATCTCACTCAAATTCAATCCCTAACGCCATCTAGGAATCGGCAGGGTTTAGACCTGCCTCGTATCGGGTTGACTTTATGCAATTTGCTTATTTCAGAAATTTTGTTTCCATAAGCAATGATCCGCACCATTGCTGCCTGATCCGTTCTATTCGTTGTAATAATCAGGTAATTATCAAATCGGGATGTAATTATGCATTCTGTATCACAGCGCACTTATCCATGTGTATTTAAACATTTTTGTACCTGGAGATCAAAATTTAAATAAGCCGAATAATGTTTTATAAAGACAATTGAACCTAGAATATGATGCAAAAAAAAACAATTTGAGTTTGAAATTAAAAATTTTTTAACGTATTTATTTTCTAAAAAAAAATTCATTTTTGATCGAAAAGGACTAACTATTTAATAAAACAGTTGTATGCTCGACCAAAAAAGATTAATTAATAAAAATATAGTTACATTTGAAACCAACTTGTTGAACTTTTACCCTGCAAAGATGAATTTTTAAATAAAACAGAGAAAGTTTTAATCAGAAAAAGCTGCATTTCCAACCAATTGATAGCATTCTTAAGCTAACAAGCCAAATGTTTTAGCTAACATGTAACTCCTAGTCGAGAAAATACTAATTTTCACGAAAAAAAGTAAATTATCAATCAAAAAGGATGAATTTTTAACTAAATAATTAAATTTTAAATTAAAAAGGCTACTTTTAAACTGAAAACGTAATAGTGGATATTTAAATTAAAGAAGATGAGATTTTTACAAAAAAGAGATGCATTTTTTAATCAAAAAGGCGACTTATTCCACCAAAAAGATTAATCTTCAATCAAAAAATAAGGATTTTTCAACAACATGTATGAAATTTCAAACACAGAGTAGAATTAACTAAGAAAGATCAATTTTCAAGCAAAAATGGAAAAGTTAAATGCTAATTAAAAACGATGAATTTTCACAAAAAAAAGAAACTAATTTTTAACAAATTAGCCAAATTTTCGACAAAAGAGATTAATTTGTAGCTGAAATGATGAATTTCACAACAAATAAAATAATTTCTCAACCAAACGGTACAATTTTTAACAACTGAAGAGAAAATTTGAAAATAAAAAGATTAGCTTCATACTAAGGAAGACAAGATTCATCTAAAAAATAAATTTACTAGCAAATATTGCAATTATAAACCAAAGAAATGAACATTAAACCAAAAAATTAAACACAGCAGTTTACATTTTAATCAAGTAAACAAGAAACAATAACAATATTATTAAAATTATTAATTCATAATACAATCGTCAGGAACAAGCAACTGCAAAAAAGAAATGTCAATTGGAAAACATAGCACATAAATTACTGACTAGAATATTATATCATAGTGGTCCCGAAACCTAATTTTCCAAATTCCCTCATTTTTCCCTGATAAAGTTTTCATTATCACTGAACATAATTATGAACGTAAAATAAAAAAAATAAACTGAACGTAAAAAGGCTAGAACCTTAATGGCTTAACATATTTAACATATAATCTTTCATAAACGATGTAAAGCAATTTGAAATTAAAATGCCAAGATTTCTATTTTAGGAATTCCCTGACTTTCTTAGGGTATTTTTAATACTTTCTGAAATTTCCCTGTGATTCCTTGGCCCATATAATTCCAGAAATTTTTCAAGATTTCCAGGTTTTTCCTGGCCTTAGGCTACAGCGAAAGAAGTTAGATTTAGAGTTAAAATAATGAAAAATTCGGACTTATAAGATTATTAATGTGTACTCTAATTTGAATAGAATATTTGTAATATCGAAGGGAGATTACTTAGCTCGCACATCCTTAGCTTTGCTCCTTCCCTTTTTCTACTTTGGTACAAAAACACGTACTGAGTTTCACTAATCTTCTTCTTCACAATTCAAATAGAATATCTCCTTCGTAATCGCTCAAGTGACGTTAAGAAATTAAAGAAGTAACTCCGAAAATGTTATTTTGCAATTCTGGGACAATGGAATGTAATTAATTTAAAATTATGCACTCCTCTAGAAATTTAAGACAGAACTTATATTTATATTTGGAATGATAAATAATCATTTGTGACTGAGTAAAATTGATGAATTTGAGAAATATGTTCTTACACTAATATTTCAGACAGGCATCACAATAATCTTACAAGTAAATATGGTGAGCACGCGCAATAAACTAAAATTTCAATTATACTTTGAAGTGACGATAGTTCCCATGTGTTCATATTAGACCAAAATTAAAATAGTTTCCACTATTGCCATTTAAAGTTGTCATATTGAAGTTTAAAAGTCAAATATAAAACCTCAATAGTTAAACGAAAGTTTTAACTGCGAAAGGAAATCAAAAATTCGAAATATCGCACATGGAGGATGAAAAATACTATGGCTGTTCGACACGACGCGACACTATATTACTAACCTCATAAATAGAGCAAAATGTGCTCGTTTATTATCGGCGATGTGGAGCTTAAAATAGGAAAACACAAAACATTTTTCAGCATTTTATCAACCACATGTGGTAAGGGGTTCCACATTGTGGGTTGTTAAATACTTGTGAAATATCAGCTCAAAAAATATATTGACCACCAAAATGTAATATCTTTTAAAATATTGTTTGCCTATCGCATGTTCCATTTAATTTTAATTTTAATCAATGCAACTAAAAATAAAAAATATATATCTCAAATTATTTGTGTGTTTAAGTCTTATAGAAATGGTTACTTTTCATATGGTTAGAAGTGTATTAAGTGATAAATCATGATAAGATCAAACTACGAGTTATCTGCACTTGTAACACCACGCACGAAACATGTAATTCGTAAAAGGAATCAGTCCATTAGCAGGTACGATTTCAGTGGTTGCTTGAATAATTAACAACTCTCGCAGGCATTAACAGCAAAATGATTCTTCCTGTGTTCTATCGGATAAAACACGCTCTAGCCACTGTATTCTCAACACTTTAGTGGATTGAGACGCAAAATTATGTAAAGGGTCTTGAACCTCAGGTGTCGGCTTTTCTTTACATAGAGTATGAAGAGAGCTGAAAGAAGTCAACAGAGAGTGGTTCCATATACATATTCATGGATGCTTGACAGCTGTTAGTATGTATGCAAATAAAAATAGTAGGTCGTACGATCCTAGGGACTGGAGGACCATGAACATGCAGAGATTTTCTGAAAACGCAAACTAATATTGTGACTTTCCGACACACGTAAAATTTATTTTATTTTCTCATATTTTGTATGGAGCATCTGATATTGAATATTTAATATATTTCCTACGCTTAAAGTTATATTACGTCATACGATCCTAGTGACTGGTGGACCATGACCATGCAGAGACTTTATAAAATTGCAAACTAATATTGTGACATTTTGACAGACGCACAAGTTATTCTTTTCTAGAATATTTCACATAGAGCATCTCTAAAATAGTGAAACTCGTATATAACGTCTCCGGATATATCCCTTCTGAGAATTGACGCCGCGCCGCAGGTAGGAGTAAAAGGAGTTACGGGAAGTGCGCGGCGGTCAAACATACGTGATCAAACAAAAGAGTTTTCATCAGCAGTGGAACTCTATCTGGTTTGTTTCCCATCTCTTTCAGCCCCAAAACCAGCTTTATTTCCTAGTTTGAGTATATATTTACCCTATTTCCTACGTTTGAGTATGTAGAAGGTCTACGATCCTAGTGGCTGGAGGACTATGACCACGTAGAGATTCTTTGAAATTGCGAACTAATATTGTGGTGTTCTGTGAGATCTACAGGTTATTTCTCCTGTCATATTTTATATGGAGCATTTGCAATTTTATATATTATCTATGTTTACGTTTAAGAAAATATTAGGTCGTAAGATCGTAGTGACTGAAGGACCATGGCCGTGTAGAGATTTTATGAAATTGCATATTAATTTTGTGACGTTCTGACAAACCTACAGGTTATTTTCTCCTTTCATACTTGACATAGAGTACTTCTATTTATGTATTTATTCCAGTTCCTACGTATATATTAGGTCGTACGATCCTAGTAACTGGTGGACCATGAATTTAGTCTCCAAATAATACTGCTTTAAAAACGATATGTCTAATTAAAAATTCATCACCTCTATGTCAGATGTTTGTTTCAATCATACAAGAACGTTTGGTTTTGTATCATATTGTTGAAAGAAACCAAACATTCACTATAACTAAGAAAATATTTATTTATTGCTATTAGGAGAGTAGTGTGTACCACATATTTAACTCTAATTCAAATCTATATCTCATTTAAAACAAGAAAATTTGAAGCGAACAAAAACTTTATTTATTCATAATTACAGAGTTACATTTTCAAATATTTTCCTCTTCTTCGACGGAAGTGCTGTATTGCTTAGGGGTAGACAAAAATTGAGTTTAATAGAATGTAGAAACGCACAGTTTATTTTTTCTTTTTAATGTCAATGCACAGTTAAGAATTAATAGTCAGAAAGATTCTATACTTTTCATTTCTCAAACTATATTAATTTAATTTTGTCGAACCCATGTAATATATAATGATATAATAAAATGTAATATAATATATTTTATAATAATTGTACTTGAAAGTTTAATTTTAATTTCATTCTTAATATATTTTAAACACTATTTTTAAAATGTTATATGTAATATTGACGATTTAATTGTTTATTCAATTATTTTTATAATTTGATATTCGATTTTAAAATAGTAGTCAGCGCAATGATTTTGGCTTTAGGATCCAAAAGAATCAAATCGAATTTGTTAATTATTTAGCCAAAAATTTCATCATACAATGGCGGCCCTCTTCAGTGAATTAATTTTTTTTATAAAAAAATCACACAAGTTACATTTTAGGTATTCAGTTCAAAATTTCTGTATTGATTATATAAATTTGTGTAATGATGATTGACGAGGGAGGGTTCATTTATGAAATCAGCGATTTATGGATTACTCAAATTTTAAATTATTAAGATTTATCTTGGTTTAAAATCAAATTATTG
>NC_046658.1:62191110-62206627 GCF_010883055.1 Belonocnema kinseyi | reverse complement strand
AATTTATAATTTTCATCTTATTTTTACACTTACGTATAACTATTCAGCTAGACTTGCGAATTGCAAAAATGTGCAGTCGTTTAGTTCCTTAAAAAAATTCAGTTATTAAGAGATTTTTTTCTATAAATGTTCATTATTACGTCAACGCTTTCTACTTAACTAATAAATCAAGAAAATTCGCTCGTTATCCGGCACCTCAATTTTCCTGTACATGAAAAAGTACTTTTTTTTAATGGACCAAAAGAGGATAATGTTTTGTCAGAATCTGAGCGGAAGCTGGATATTAAAAGAGGTTTAGGAGTGAGCAAGCCAGGTGGAAAAGGGGAAGGATGGAGGGAAGAAAGCACGAATGGGAGAAGTGCACATATCATTGTGCCGTCGAGTGTCTTGAATATTTTAGTCGGACAACAAGAGCTTCAGTCCCAACGTCGGCACGCTTCTACTTCGAGGGGTAGTTCTTGCCGTGTTTCACCCTCTCGAGGAATACTCTAGTAGGCTGTCCCAGTAGACGTCCGGGCTGCCGACTCTATCCAGCCTCCTCCTGACTTTCATCTTGGAACCTATATACCAAGCTTATAGCCTATGAGAGCACTGGCAAGCAAGAATATATACACTATTCTACATAGGAATGTACGTTATGAGAGAATGTTGGAGAAGATTCAGGTAGGGAGAGCCAGAGTACCTTAAAAGCCTTTTTCGAGAAGAAGAGGACGTATTACGAGCGCGTTTGCTTATTACCTAATGAGCCAAACAGAATACAAAAGGGTTTTCAAATTAAAAGAAATACTTTAATCCCAGAACTATTTAGGCAAGTGGCAGCTAACAAAATATGAATTAAGTTTGCAGATAATTATTGATGGGAATCCTTTGTTAACTAAGTTAGCAAATTCGAAATATTTTTGGTCCTCGCCCCCCTCGTTGACAATCGTAAAGTAATGCAGCCTTTGGTTAAATACGTATTGAACTTTTATTTTTCATTTTTCAACATTTCTTGTGTGTTCAATTGTCAATATGCTTACGTAACCGTGTGATGGACTACGGAGTATAAGCTTCAGGTATGAATCAATGATGCACTAAGAATAATTAAAAATATAAAAATAATAGACTTTACAAGCCAAGTCTTCATAAAATATATGAAATAGGATGATAATTCATAGAAACATTAAAATAAATTTATTTAAATAAAATTCATGTATCTTGTCTAAAATTTGTCTACACATATTAAATTCAACATAGGACGCTTTGTATTTCTAAAATTTTAAAGGTTAATCAAACAGTTTCATTAGTTATATGTAGTTAAAAATTCAAAGGACCAAATTTAAACAAAAGTTGAATTTTCAACAAAATAATGAGGTTTCCAAAGCATAAATTTAAAGTACAAAAACTTGATATTGTAACAATGAAAATAAATGATTTTTTGACCAGTTGAATTCAATTAAAGAAGACTACTTTTTCCAAATAGTTCAATCTTCACCCAAAAAGACGAATTTTCAAGAAAGTATTTAAAGTTTCAACCCCAAAATAAGAATTTTATATGAAATAGTAAAATCCATAACTAAAACAGAATTAAATTTAATGAAAAAGAATATTTTTCTACCAAAAAGACGATTTTTTATTGAAATACATAAATTTTTAACCGAATAGTTTAATATTGAATTATAGTGATCATTTTTCAATTTAAAGTGTTAAACAAAATATAAATGTTCATCCACAATGATGATTTCTACACACCAAAATTAGTATCAAATTTCCACAAAAGGCATGATTAGACAACGAAAAAATATAATTTTCTTTAACAAGGTTGAGTTTTCACGCACATTGGGGGCCATACATATACCACGTGGACAATTTTTCACCACTTTTTGAGCTCCCTCCTCCCCTAGTGGACAGCCGTGGAATTTTGACAAACACCCCTTCCCACTGTACTTTGTCCACGTGGATATATTTTTATGAAAATGTAGATATTATCAGCCTTCAAAAGCAAGGAGTCCAAAAGGAGCGATGGATTGGCTGAAAAAATCTAATTGGTTTAGGAACGTGAGCTTAAACATAATTTGAATTTTAAATAAAAAGTCACGACAAAAAATTATGATTAAAATAAAAATAAAAATTATATTGTACGCGAGCAAAATATAAAAGTTCGAGTCTACCTAGAGCATTACTTGTCTTATTTCAGTATATTTTCCACAGATTTAGTGAAATGTGTGTCCACGTGGATATAGCCCGAGCCTCCCGGTCCCCTTCGTGGACACGCTTGGAATTTTTCCATACCCCCCTTCACTCCTAAAGTGTCCACGTGGTATATGGATAGCCCCTTGCTATTCTGACTCATATATTAAATTTAATACATATGTATATGAAATTCACTGCACCAACGCATGTTACATTTCAGTAACGATAGTGCATATTTGCTTCACACGCATTTATATTAAACCTTGTACAGATTGTTCTAACAGTGATGATATATGAGGGTGGTTTCATTTAGTTACTATTGAACTGTTGGATGAATAGATTTTTAATAGTAGATGTTCGAAGTATAAGACTCAAATATATTTTTATGTTAAAGTGAAGCATCGAGATGTTAAACTCGTATAAAAAAACACACCACCGCATATGTGAACTTGTGAAAAAATGACGATTACTAATATTTTCTACAAATGTTATTTATTATGCTGGAAACTGATTGGATAGCGTAAAATGGTTCCAGTAAGTACTTTTTTTCTTCAAGAAATTATTCGAGGTGAGAACTTTGAGCAAGAGGGAAAGATCGAATGCGGGATATTTTAGCGAATTTTGATGCAACGAATCCGGCTCAATATTAGAGACTTGCATCTGAGAATAATGACAAATTAACATAACAATTCGATGTATGCGAGTTAAAATTAGATCAAGCTTTTTGAAGATCCCTCGCTCGGGGGAGGGGTGAGTTTCTGATTTTCCAATTTCACATCCCTTCCTCGGGGTAAGTGTGGGTTTGTGATTTTCCAAATTTACGCTCCTTTCCTAATCGCCGATGGATTTGAAGTAAGTATGAGACTTACGATCGAGTTTCTCGTAATGACGATGTCATGAGGACGAGAGAGCAGCGCTCGCTACGAAGTTATGGAACCCAACAACTTCGTAATGAGATCTCATAATATTAGGATATCTATCTGAGCAACCAAGAGTTACCAAACTTGAAATATCAAACTATCGATTAAGTTATTTTTGAAGGTGCAACATGTTTTTGAAAATTAAGAGTATATCAATCAAAATTTAATTACAAAATTGTTCATTTGATAAGGTAGGCTCAACAAGCTTAACATATAGACTTAATTCTCATGTTCAAACTGAGGAAGAAGGTGTCATATTTTATCAAGTTATTCAGCAGAAGGTATTACATTTTTAATTGGTGTAATTTTTTAGAGTTCAATATTTTTTCCAAGATTTAAAAAAAAATCAACAAGTTCGCAATTAAATGTCCTGATCGTTATGCGCTTACAAGAGAATATAGAAAATGAAGTGTATGCTCATCATAATGATTTTCCCATTACACAGGAATACGAAAAAAAGGTCTTGTCCACCAGACGATATGAACATTTCTATACGTTTTTGGGGTCGCTCAATCCGAATCCGGGGTTGGTTTAATTCGGTCAGATCGCATTTCATGCCTAACCTCAAAAAAACAATGAAAGTTGGAACATTAATGAACACACAGAAAGCAAAGCAGTTATATGTTTCCAGAGTCGCTGAGTCCAAATTTAAAGGGCATTTGACTCTGTAAGGTCGCATTCCATTCATAACCTTAAAAAATGAATTTAAACACAGAAAGCTACCCCTGACACACCCTTACGCCCACCTGCAAGGTATCCCGCCTTCGATGGCTTCGTTATCTCAACAAATCTGAGAAACAATCATTCTATGGATGCCCTTTCGGGGCAGTTGTAATCGTCACAGTATTGTCAAGGCAGCAGTATTTTGTGTCACAGACTGTTAGCCATGTTTAAAGAATGACTAACAAGTTCTATGTATCGGATGCTGGTTACAAACAATTTATCTTGAGAACAGTTTTCAGTGTTTTATTTTTTTAGGTTGTGTATGAAATGCGACTTCGCCGAGTTTAATGCCCTTTACATTTGGACTCAGCGACTCTGAAAACATATAACCGCTTTGCTTTCTGGGTGTTTCCATAAATGTTCCAGCTTTCATAATTTGTTTGAGGTTAGGAACGAAATGCGAACTGACTGAGTCATTTCAACCCCGGATTCGGATTCAGCGACCCCAGAACCGTATAGAAATATTTTTCTCCGCAAGACCTTTTTTTCGTGTGCCTGTGTAGTGAATTACATATAATTTTTTCCGATTCTAGAAACATCATTACAGAAAACCACTATAAGAAACTTCTCACAGAAATAAATAATGTTTATGTACTGAAAAAGTGATTTAAAAAGTAGAGAAACTACAGGAAAACGTTTCCCTTTTTTAACGAACGTAAGATTTTAAACTATTTTATGGAATGCTACGAATTTCAACGATTTATAGGGATATTAAGAAACTTTTAAACATTTGCAGGAGTTTAGGATATCCTAACGGACTATAAATAACCACAGAGATTTCGAACATTTTAAGGGATTGAAACAACATTTTTAGGATTTGGAAAGATTATAAGCTAGATTTTAAGGGGGGTCTAGAGAATTTAATAAAAAATTTAACTGTATTAAATTTGAAGGAATTTCAGAAGAAGTTTCGAAAATAAATCAAATCAAACACCAAGTATTTTCAAAAGATTACAAATTTTTAAGGAATTTCTTAGGATTTGAATGATTTTGAGTATCCACACAAAACCTACCAAATTCTTTTATTACATAGTAAAATTTAAAGATTGAAGTCCCTAAAAAGTGATTCATTTCGAATTTTATAATTCTAGAAAAGCATTCAGAACTGTTCGTATTAAATTAGTTATATTTAGTTGTAAAAAACTGATCTAACACAGTATAACTTTTGAAGTAAAGTAACTTTAGTTTCAAGGCCTCGAAAATTAAACCACTTCAAAATTGCGCATTCAAAACTGTAATTTCAAATCGAAATTGTAGAAATTTGAAAGATTATTGAAATCAAAGCATGTATTATCAAATAAGATTTAAAGTCATTGGATAGATTTTTACATTCTCATCAGAGGAGGTGTTAGATTTGTGTAAAATTTGACCGCCCCACTTTTTGTGAAATGTCTACGCTTTGAAACCCCCTGAATCCGAGAAACAAGTTTTTACGAATGTGCCTGTCTGTATGTTTGCATTTCTGAATGTCTCATGTCTCATGACTTTTTACATAACATCAAAAATGATCAGAGTTGTGGCATTTAAAAAATTCCAAAAAACACATGAAAATGAACATTTTAAGCCAAATAACGCAGAATATGAAAAAAGTCAAGACAATAAAAATTTTGCTTTTTGAATGCTCTACAATATTATCATGACAACTTTTTGAATTTTTTTAAAAATCGAAAATTCAAATTTTGAAAGCTAACAAAATAATGAACAATCCAAAAAGTACATTTTTCAGCAAAAACTGTGCAAAATACGGTAAAAGATGACAGAAAAAAATTGTGCATTTAAAAAAGATCTAAAAATTTTGTCTTAAACACTTTTTGATAGCATGCGTAATTTCGGCTATTGTTTACGATTAAAAGCAAGAATAGAACTGTCAAAAAATTATTCATGACAAATAAAACATTTTTACATTCTTATTAGAGAAGGTATTAGATTTGTGTAAAACTTGACCCCCTCCCCCAGTTTTTGTCAAATGTTCACATTTTGAGACCCTCTCAGTCTGAAAAATAGGTTTTTACGAATGTGTCTGTCGGTTTGTCTGCATGCCTGTCTGTCTGTGAGCACGATAACTTTTGAAAAAATCATTCTATCAGATTAGCCTCTGGTACACTCTTTTAGTGTCCTAAACTGAAAGTCAAGTTTGTTAGCCAGTTATTTTTTATATGAAATTCAAAAAGTGAGTGCATTTTGAATATTTTTGCGACAACTTTTTTCAAAATTCAAAAATCCATATGGATGTTTATAGTATTGAAAAAGTTGAACAATTTATCCTGATGACTTTTTTCATAAGACCAAAAATTACCAGAGATAAAGTATTTACAAAATACGAAAAAACACAGGAAAATGAACCTTTTACGCCAAATAATGGACGACATGAAAAAAGGCAAGAAAAGAAAAAGTTTGATTTCTAAATGTTCTACAAGATTAGGGGAGCGGCGGGTAATGTGGCGCACATGTGATAAAAAGCTTCGTTAAAACTTAAATGTGTTGATAACTGTAGTAAAATAATATAGAGCACGTAAATCAATATCTTATCTACCCTATGCGTATGATTATTATTGAATTTACGTGTATTAAAGTAGTTAATTATCAAGTTTCACAGAAAGTGTGCTTGCGCCAAGTTATCCTTCCTGGTTGGCTAATGTGGCGCTAATGTGGGACAATAAAACTTACGTCTGCTTTAATACCAATGTAAGTTATGAATTCTAATAATATACATTTATGGTAATGATATAAAATTTTAGGGATAAGCTCGAGAGCGAAGCACGAGATACGTGATGAGAATGTGTTCGTTAATTTTGTTCGAAAATATTTATCATTTTTGTCTAAAGAACAAAAGCAATAACTTGACAATTAATTGTTATAAAGCAATTTAATGCAGGCATAACAACTCCATGTTACTTCAAGTCAAAGATAATGTCAAAACTGACGTGTGCTGTAATAAAATGTGAAATTGACATGTGGACATAGTGAATGAATGAATTTGAAGATTATTATATATAATTTGTTTGCACTCCTTTAATAATTCATATTTTTGTATAATTTTTCTTTATTTCTCAATGAAAAAGAATAAAGTGGAGGTAAGCCGATAAATTCTGGGAAAAGGAGCGATCGTTGATTTCACCACCCTGCAGATCTCCTTTTGCAAACACCGTTGTAGCCTTCAATTTTAGCAGACCAAGAAATCGAGGTAAATCGAGGTTGTATTCAAAGAGACTCCCCAAAAACCACCCATTGCGAACCGACCTTTCGCTGTGCCTTTGCTCACCGCTTGATCTACTGGTATCACTATAGGCAGGTGAGGGCGTGCTCTGTTGTAAGCGCTTCATTGTAGTGGAAACGGAAAAGCAACAGAAAGACTGCCGTTACTAAAGCTAAAGGATTAGTAAAGCGTTTCACGTGTTGCGTCCGATTATGTGAATACCTGCTCAACTTTCCAACTTTATCTTGCATCAAACGAGCAACTCTTGATTCTCATATTTTATTATAAAAATTATTTTCTAATTTTAGATGTCAACCTTTTGTTGGTTAAATATTAAGAGGCAAGTTAATTGGGTATTTTCTGGAAAGGTGAGCATCTAATAATAATTTGTGAAACTGGAGTAATTCTAAAGGCGATTATGCTTCTTGGTAGATTTTCTGATAGGCTGACAATTAGTTTCAGGTCCGATTTCAATTGCGGTGTGCAGTTGCTGTAGATTCCCTTCCCTAATTTGCATCTTTATGGTACGATCACGTAAATGCAGGACTGCGGCCTTTGAATGGTGAATCATACTGTGAGATCAGATTATCGGATTAACGAATTACAGATTCCAGAGCCACAATTAATTTAATTGCTACTTTCGATCATTTGACTAATCGTTTGTAATTCGACGGAAGGAAAGAGAAAGGCGAATATAATTGAATCTTTTCTGGTACTTGTCCTTGACAAATTCCACTACATTTTTTCTGTGGTTATTATAATCCCAGAAAAAACTGAAGATAAATTTTGTTGCATGCAAAATTTCCAACCGCTAAAGTTGGCATGCTATTGGCGAAAGTTTATCCTACGATGAAATAGAAGCTGTCGTATGTTATGGCGTATTTAGCAGCAATAGGAAAACGGCAAAGTATGTGTGAAATTTCGGCGAAAGTTTTACCGAGGTTAGGAGATTAGAAGGTTGTATAGGAATTAGAACTTATTTAATATCATTTAGAAAAAGCGCAAAAACCAACTGACAGATGGAAATCCCCAGTTCTCTGCAATTTAATGAAGTTAAACGCCGAAAGATAGAGCTGGTGTCTTTGATTCATGTCACGTTTATCCGGCAAGGTTAATTTTTGTTGCGGTGAATCTTTCACTTGATATCGATGCAAACTTTATTCATAGTTTTTTCTGTGATACCATTCTTGTAAAACCATCTTAAGTCATCTGGACTGTTAAGCTTAATTTCAATATTAAGTAATATCCACTTGCTTTGTCTTCAAGAACTAATTTTCGTTTGCCTTTGTTAGCTATTATTAAGAAAAACCTTCTGAAATTAATATGGACCCGTGAATAAGTTATGAAGTCTTTTTCGTGTGTAAAGAAGGGACAAGTCTAAGAATTTTCTATACTATCTTACGTGTAGAAGCGGAGGGGGGGGGTGCGTAGTCAAAACAATTTATTAGCTTATAATTTTAACAGTATTCCTTGTAATTTGCCTAATAATATTAGTAGTACCTGGTAATACTGGTATTACTTTTAACTGTAATAATAATAAATTCATGAAATAATAATAAATGGATAAGCAAAAACGGCTCATTCTTAGGTTATGTAGGGTATTATAGCAAAGAAAATGCTTTACAAAAAATTTAAATTTTCGGTTTAAAAACTAAAAAATTTGGTAAAAACTCAACTATTTCGTTGAAAGTTAACTGTTTTCTTTAAAAATTAATTTTTTTGAAGATTCATCATTTTCGTCAAAAACGTATTGCTTTCATTAGAATATTTATTGATTCGTGATATTTGGTTATTTCTGATCTGAAAATTAATTTTAATTAAATGAAATTATAACTATTTTATTTTTGATTGAGTATTTATATGTTTTAAATAAAAATTCAATTCTATTCCAAAAAATTAATGTTCTTAGTTAAAAACTCGACTTTTAAGGTAGAAAATTAACACGCTTGTCAGAAAATTTAACTATATGGTTGAAAATTGATGTATTTTTTTAAAAATGTCTATTTCATGATAAAAAAATAATTTTTTTGTTGTGAAAAATGCGATTGTGCAAATGCAATTCACTAAAATCTTTCCTAATTGGAAATTCAGCTTTTTTAGAAATATCGTCTTCTCGATTTAAAAACTCATATGTTTTGGAAGAAGTGTATTCCTTTTTTGTTAAAAATTCAACTGATTAGTTGTAAATAAATCTGTTTTAGTTAAATATTTAAATATTTTGTTAAAAAATTGTCATTGTTTTTGACATAGAATGATAAACTTCTTTTGGTTAAAATATCAACTAAATTAAACTTTCGCTTTCAGTCACCCTGTTCTTGGCCTTCCTAGAACTGTTAACGTTTCGATCCCCCCGAAACCAGTCCAAGTATATTTGAAGACAATCCCCGACACAGGACTGAAAGCGAGAGTTTGGTTCATTACTTTTTTTTGTGAATTCATCTTTTTTGGATGAAAATTCAACTAATTGGTTGAAAGCTGAGCTACTTTGTTCATTTACAAAAGATAGTACAACATAATCAAACAACTTCTCCATCCAAATCGTTTTGCGTTGTTTTTAGATGAGCCCTAAATAAATTTCCGAAAAATATTTAGTCGGTGAAAATTATGTAACATATCGTAGAGAGGTTAGGTTTAAACTTATGCAGCCTCGCAAGGGGAAATACATGCTTAAAAATTACAGAAAAACACTTGATGAAATTTATGCCCGGCCACTATTTGATACCGGTTTATTATTATATTACAGGAAAGTCTTCAAGGGACGGACAAGAAACCTGTAAGGGGCTGTTAAAAAAATAAGCAACGCTTTTACCTGGACTTTTTGACCTTTCCCTTCCTTAAGTAACGCTTTTTCTATAGTAATATACCGTCCTAAAAGCGTTACGCATTTTTTTAACGGCCCCTAACCTGAAATTATAATATATAACAAAATTATTATTGTATTATTCGTAATTAAAGAATAGATAACATCAGGGACGAAATGGATTTTAAATGTTGAAACAAAAAAGCTCGCTCTCAATCACACACACACATACACACACACACACAGAGAGAGAGAGAGAGAGAGAGAGAGAGAGAGAGAGAGAGAGAGAGAGAGAGAGAGATCTTAAAGATTGTTACAATTTTTTAAATTAGAAAAATGGTTATTTAGCTGTGAGAAGTATAATGCTTGAAAAAGAATGGACTGAAATGAAATGGCTTTAATTTTAAAGCATTGGAAGTTCATGACTTCGGAAGTTAAAATTTGTCAAACAATTTGAATTAACTTGGTTGAAATGTAAGCGAACTTTAATTCATATTAAAAAATTGATATTTAAAATTTAGATCCCTTAGTTAGTAGGAAAAGTTAAACACTAGAAAAACATTGTACACTTTTTTATCGAAGAAAGAAGAGGTCGTCGGAGAATCACCCCAGGGACGCTTTGCGTGGCCAGAAATATTTAAATTTGCCTTATCTTGTTACGTGACATGTTGTTGGTTTTCAAGCCCACATTGTATATATGTATTATATGCTTAAGAAAATTAATGATTCTACAATACACATACTTTTCCATAATACTGATTACTAAATCAAAATCACCAATAGAGCTACTTTCTTGGACTTCACGGACCATCAGAAAAATCAATACATTTGAGTTTGAGTGCACTCGAACATCCTTAAAGGATAACTTTGCTCCCATTTCATTAAGAGGGGAACTCTTGGAAACACTCCAAGAGAAAAAGATTGAGAAACTTCCGACATCAATACTTATCATACTTGAAAAGTGATGTAGTCTATTTCTTAAAAAATATTTAACACCCTAAGGTTATCCAGAAACCACTTTTGAATTTCTTAAATTATAATCTCGAGTTCAAAGAGAGAGAGGACACAAATTTTTTAGTATCGACTGTTGAAACGACATTCGTTTGAAGTACGAAAGAGGTCAAACAAGATTCAGAAGAATTTCTGGAATTATCAGATCGGAGTAAAAAGGAGTCAACGGTGTTCACGGTTTTAGGAAAAGACGAAGATGACACAAACTAGCGGAGGTCATAACCAAGTCACAGCTACGTTGGACGGAATTCTCTTGGGCTATTTGCAGTGGGTGCATTGAGGGTGGGATTCGGGGGTTGAGGCTAAGTTTACGGGGTCAGTTTGTTGAGAGGTTGTCGAGGATATAAAGAGGCAGTCGTGAGAGGTTGGGTTGTGTGGCTTGGCGAGTTCGTAGTTATGTGGATAGAAGAGGACAAGATTTAAGCTCCGGCAACATCTCAGACGCGAATGCAGCGCCCCTTTGGAAGATTCGTGAAACGGTAATTCTCTACTCTTCCACTATTCGGTAAGTAGAGTATATTTGTTCTAGAAATTCGCATCCTTGGCTTCGTATTTGGAAGAGCTAGATTACAGTTAATTTTCTTGAATTCCAAAATGTTAGTAGCATCATGCTTGGTCAAGTCTGCTTCGTTCGCAGGCTGAAATGCAAATGAAAATCTAGATTAAAACGAGGGTTTTTTGTGGATCAATAAGAAGAGTACATGAGGGGAGAAATTAGTGTTTACAGGTGAAAAGAAGTAGTAAGAGTTAGGTATAACTTAAATTCAAATAGAGTTGGCTTGCTAATTTGAAGACAGAAGATACTATTGCTTATTTCAGGTGATTAGGAATAATTTAAGAAAATAGAGTCCAATTGAATAGGGAATCATGTATCATTGTCTTCTCAAAAGTTGCCCACATTAGGAAACGACAAAGCACATCGTACAAAAAGGAGCTGCTAAAGGCAGGTTTGAAATGGGTGGAAAGTCCCTAGAGAGTTTAAATGTTAATGTTTAGAGCTATAAATTAGCTGACCACATATTTGCGATCCCTCCATGGATAAGCATGTAAGAAAGGATCAGCTTGCTGGCGCAAAACTGCGATGTTTTTTTTTCTCACAATCCTTATCTGCCATTCTATCGTCATTAAAATTATTTATATAATTTTAATCAGAAACAGGGCATAGTTTTTGGACAGATGTTAATGTCTTTTCAATTCCACTGAATAAATTTTAGAAAGCAGACGTTGAAGGATTTCGTTTTTAAGAATTACTATTCATAGATGTGTTTCCAGAATCTTCAGTCATCTTGTCATCTCGGCTTCTCAAATTTTCCTTCGACTTTCTAACTGGAAATCAGTCGCTTACGTTTCGTACTACTTTCTAGATCGAACCAAAGTTGTAACTTTCAAAGAGAAACGAAAACTTCGCAAAGGCTAGTTATAGGTAGGATATGAAGGACAGTCTATATTTTGGTTTATAACATAATTCTAAAAGAATATTAAACAGATATTTAGAAATTTGTAGGCTAAAAAGTTTTTAGAAGATGAAACCCATTTGGGGATAATTTTATCTTTTTATCTCTATTCTCAAATTTACAGAAGTGAAATAGAAGTGATGATACACGTGCGCCTGAGGTAGAGCAACTGCACAGTAAGGAAGGACAGATTAAAATTATTGTGTCCGGGTGCTGCAACACTAGGAACAATACGAATCTTACTAGATTCCCGCTACCTTCAGAAACCATCGCTTTAATATCTTCGTGCCTTAAGAAACTCACTCGTACTTTTGCGGATAAAGATCTCTGAGAAAAGTTACGGTCGTTTGCAAACTAATCGAGTCGTCGCTTTTCTACTGAGTGTCGAAACTTCGGCTGCCTGTCAACTTTTCCACCCTCTTATTCCCTTTTTCTTCCCTCTCGCCACTCATTCTTCGTCAATTTTCTTCCCGCAACGGTCCTATACTCTTTAGTATCGGGCGATGATCTGCAAAATGAAGCAATTCCTTTTGAGGGTTTTAACTATCAGTAAGGTCCGACTTGATATTCGTGTCATCCGCACAGAAACATTAGAATAAAAGATTGAAGTGCTTTTTAATAATTTAAGGCATCTGTGAAAATAATCTTTTTATTAATAGAGAGGGCTCGAAAAGTTTATATTAGCACCTATAATTAATATACGAAAGCATAATAATAGTTGTGAATACTAATTTTTGTAAATCTTTGAGCAGACTTAAATTAGGGGAACAGCCCAAAATTAGGCCAGGCTAGAACTTAATGGGGGCTGCCAAAGTTGTTGCACGGCGTGCTTCGCCAGAAATGCCTAAACAAGCTGCTATTAATGAGCATGTGCATTATCGTGGTGAGCACCTAGCCGCCACTTTTTCACAATTCTGACCGTTTTCTTCTTACTGTTCACATAATCTTTGCAAACATTCTTGGTCTGAGAAAACCGTGAGCATTATAACATTATTTTGATCACACTCTAGCGCGCTTTCTTTGCTGACGCGGATCTAGGTGTCTTCCACTGTGGTCTTTATTTTAGAATCTTAGCCATAAACTCAAGACTCATCGCCAGTAATGACCTTTTTGGAAATACTTGGGTTATTTATGATAATATGACATTTCCGAGAGAATAGTTTTCGAAATATGAAAATCTTCCTCTAACTCCTTAGCTCGTTAATGAAGATTACCATTGATTAATATTCAAACTCGTTCCACATTTTGCGGTATCTTGGTCGTTGCGGGCCTACCAGGTCCATTTTCAACTAAAGTAACCCTTTTTGACAATAGCACATCTCGGTATAAAGTCAAAGCACAAGGTCCCATACTTTCCTGCTAGATCTCATATTTTACGGATTGTATAAGGGTTTCCTATGAAGTCTAAAGAAAGTATTTAATAAATTCTTTAACCTGAGAATGCGGAAGTAAACAACTTACTGAAAGCCTCTGGTTCAAGAACTTTGAAATAAAAATGGTCCTCGTACATTCGATGACTTGTAGGTCGTTATCGGGTTTTCAAGCTAAATGTCGTCTGAGAATTTGACGATAGACTCAGAAGGGAGGTAAATTGTGTCATCGATTGGTCTGCCTACCTTTCCGTTCATTATTGTAAAACGATAATAGCCGTTCTATGCTGAGAACTTGAGATTCCATAGAAAAGGAAGTCTAACGATTAGTTCGAAAAGTAGTCGATCTGGGGAGACTACAGACTCGAAACTCCAATAGAGATACAACCCCCGGAAGATAACTAAGGTCATTAAAATTCTCGTGCGCCTTGTCGCTTCAGTCTGGGCGCGGAAGGGTTCCGAATTTTAATTTGCGTCTGCCATGTAACGGAGGTTTCGAGTCCGGAACGAACCCCGGTGGTCCGATGGTATATTAAAATTCCGGAAACTTTTTAATCTTTCCCCGTAGTTAAATATTAATAACGAAATCTCGGATACGGCTGCGAGTAGCGCTGCTTGCTCGGGGACAACCCGGAAGTCCTCGTTACACTTTGCAGTCGTGTCTCCTCCCACCCCTTTTTTCATTTTTCCTTCCTCTCCATCGCTGGAGAGAGGTTAACTCGTGAGAGGGTAGAGGTTTGGTTGCTCTGTGACTCGGGGTAACGACGCCTTGGTGTATCATAAGTTAGAGGCAGCACAACTCCGACTTTTCCCTAACGGTCTATGACTACTATCATAGAAGGTGGCGCGGTCGTCGAGGGTGGCTCCAAGGAAAAGGCAAAGGTACAGCTTACTTAACTGCCATTCAGACCTGAAAGCCAGCTTTACACAGCCGAGGTCAAACTGCGATATAAATGACCTTAAAACGCTCCCCCAGAGTGTTTGAAATAATCAGACAGTGTGTTCAGCAAGAACTCAAGGGTGGCGATTTAACAGGGCGTAGGCGCTTGAAGAAAAATTTCACAACTTTGAACAGTGATTCAAAACACAATTTTCAGTTAAGGGCATGTGATACTTCGTCGTGTGGTCAATCGGTTACAGTTCCCCTGGCTTTTTTCCACAAAAATGAAAATTTTTAAAAACTGAATTCGGAGATGCTATGAAATATCATAAGGGACGTCCTCGGACTCTTTTTTGAGAGATAATAACAAAAAAATTGATTGTGCTAAATAAAAATTTTATGCATGCGCATTATTTTGAGAATACGTCGTTTTTCATCTTTGTCTTTCCGATAATTTGGAAAATATTTATGAAATAAACTTTGTTGATTGCCTGCAAAGAAGGTTTGTTCCGAGAGATTAATTACTATGTTTTATTTGTGAGTCCAAAGTTTTCAGCCAAAAATATTGTATAGTTGGGAAGTAACGCTCTGGAGAATTGTAACACACATAACCTCGCAATATACACACGTTGTTAGCAATATCAAATTTTTTTTGAAAAAAAAACACAAGAAAAGTGTGCGGGGACGTCCGTTAGCATGTTCGTTATCATTTCCCAGATTTTGAAGGCAAAATATTTCTTATCCTAGGAAAAAAGCCGGGCGAATCTAACACTGAAAAAATCGATACTTATTCCTAAGTGCAATGCAAATTAACCACATTTTGCTAAATTAAAACATTTTTGAATTAACCCACAAAAAAGTGTGTGGGGACGTCCGCTAGCAGGTTCGCTATCATTCCCCAAATTTTTAAGATCAAATATTTATTATTTTGGAAAAAAAGCTGGGGAAACCTAAGACTGGTAAAATCGACAATTTTCTAAGTATCACATGC